>NC_069504.1:1070122007-1070212007 GCF_027579735.1 Bombina bombina
ACATGGCCTCCTTGTTCACCTGATCTGAACCCCATTGAGAACCTGTGGTCCATCATCAAATGTGAGATTTACAAGGAGGGAAAACAGTACACCTCTCTGAACAGTGTCTGGGAGGCTGTGGTTGCTGCTGCACGCAATGTTCATGGTGAACAGATCAAAACACTGACAGAATCCATGGATGGCAGGCTTTTGAGTGTCCTTGCAAAGAAAGGTGGCTAAATTGGTCACTGATTTGTTTTTGTTTTGTTTTTGAATGTCAGAAATGTATATTTGTGAATGTTGAGATGTTATATTGGTTTCACTGGTAAAAATAAATAATTGAAATGAGTATATATTTCTTTTTTGTTAAGTTGCCTAATAATTATGCACAGTAATAGTCACCTGCACACACAGATATCCCCCTAAAATAGCTATAACTAAAAGCAAACTAAAAACTACTTCCAAAACTATTCAGCTTTGATATTAATGAGTTTTTTGGGTTCATTGAGAACATGGTTGTTGTTCAATAATAAAATTAATCCTCAAAAATACAACTTCCCTAATAATTCTGCACTCCCTGTATATATACTGTGTGTGTGTACATATATGTATACTGTGTGTGTGTATATATATATACTGTGTGTGTGTATATGTATATATATATATATATATATATATATATATATATATACTGTGTGACTGTGTGTGTGTGTGTGTGTATATATATATATATATATATATATATACTGTGTGTGTGTGTGTATATATATATATATATATATATATATATATATATATATATATATATATATATATATATATATTAGTGGACTGGCTGAAATGAGTGCATGTTAGTGTTAATGTTACTGTGTATCAGTGAGTTGTAAACTCTGTGAACATTTAACAATTAACTTGAGGAACCAATGGTGTGAAGCTGGCCCTGGTGATACCTACTTTACCATGTAATCTGGACTTTGTAAGCCATTAAGTGGAGTAGAGATTGATTAAATCTCAATCTCCGTTCTTTAATCTGAGCATGTGATGCTTACTCATAGTCAATTAGCAATATATTACACCATTGTTAGGCAGATGCAGTGCATTTAGATCTCATATGCATAGACAGATTTAACAATTTCTGCTAGTCAGGTATTCGTAGGTGTTTGCTTTTTTAGGGATACTCCTTTACCATTAAAATGACTTGCTCTGGAACTTTCCCAGATCATCTGAATATTACTACATACAGTTATGGTTCCATGGGAATTACAGCTCTGTATTAGTCACAAGTAATGTAAAGATTCCATTTGACCTGTTTTTATTGTTACTTTTAGTATTGTGTCTATTTCTATAAGGCCCACTTATCAAGCTGTAAACTGTGCTGCATTCGACGACACCAATACGCTCGCCTAACATCGCCTAATATTGCGGCTGCGGACCTGAATACGCTGTCCTTATTTATTAAAAAAGCTGTCAGAAAGCCATGCACCCAGTACGGCGGCGATGAGAAGCGGACTGTTGTTAACTAACAGTCATCGATCTCGCTGCTATTTGGCTTTTTCCCAACTTTATTTATACCCTGTCACTAAACACCGCCACTATACTAAACTGTTTAACTCCTATCCCGCTGCTCCCGGACCCTGCCACAACTAAATAAAGTTATTAACCCCCATCCCGCTGCTCCCGGAGCTCACCACAACTCTAATGAAGTTATTAACTCCTATCCCACTGCTCCCAGAGCCCACTGCAACTAAATAAATGTATTAACCCCTATTCCGCCGCTCCCAGAGCTCACCACAACTCTAATAAAGTTATTAACCCCTATTCCGCCGCTCCCAGAGCCCACCGTAACTACATAAACATATTAACCCCTAAACCCGTGGCCTCCTACATCACTACCATTTACTAAACCTATTAACCCCTAAACCCCTGGCCTACCACATCACTACCACTTACCAAACCTATTAACCCCTAAACCGCCAGCCCCCCCACATTGCCATAAACTAAATTAATCTATTAACCCCTTAACCTAACAACCCACTAACTTTACATTAAATATTAACTCATCCCTATCTTATAATAAATTTAAACTTACCTTTAGAATAAAATAAACTATATTAAACTATTAATTAACCTACCCTAACTATTATACTAAAAATACATTAAACTATATTAAACTATTAATTAACCTACCATAACTATTATACTAAAATTACATTAACTATATTACATATTTAAAAACCTAACCCTACTCAAATTATTTAAATCTACAATAAAGAATGACTAAATTACACAAAATAAAAAACACTAATAAAAAAATAATTATCATATATTTAAACTAATTACACCTAATCTAATAGCCCTATCAAAATAAAAAAGCCCCCCCCCCCCCCGCAAATAAAAAAAAACCTAGCCTTCAATAAACTACCAATAGCCCTTAAAAGGGCCTTTTGTGGGGCATTGCCCCAAAGAAATCAGCTATTTTACCTGTAAATAAAAATACAAATACCCCCCCCAACAGTAAAACCCACCACCCACACAACCAAACCCCCCAAATAAAAAGACTATCTACAAAACCTAAGCTCCCCATTGCCATGAAAAGGGCATTTGGGTGGGCATTGCCCTTGAAAGGGCATTTAGCTCTTTTTCAGCATAAAGTCCCTAACCTAAAATTAAAACCCACACAGAGAGAAGCACACTCACAGGAACGAACAACTGGCTCAATACTATTGTTAGCCTGTTCTATGGTGATTTACCACCTGGGTGCAGCTTCTTTTAGCCCAGTAATGCTTTTCACAGAAAAGAACTTTCCTGTAGTATATCAGTATGATCCCGCCTATTACGGTCAGTCCAGCGCCAAAATACCAGGCAATTACTCTCTGAACAAGGAACACAGCAACCCCAGACGATCATTTCGGCCTTCATTGGGCCTCGTCAGTGAGGTGTAGCCATATTCCTCTAAGCACACTGAGCAAGGAGTCCACGTCTGGCTTCCCCTTTTTCCCATAGGGAGACTAAATACACACAGAGAGAAGCACACTCACAGGAACGAACAACTGGCTCAATACTATTGTTAGCCTGTTCTATGGTGATTTACCACCTGGGTGCAGCTTCTTTTAGCCCAGTAATGCTTTTCACAGAAAAGAACTTTCCTGTAGTATATCAGTCTGATCCCGCCTATTGCGTTCAGTCCAGCGCCGAAATACCAATCAATTCCTCTCTGAACAAGAAACACAGCAACCCCAGACAATCATTTCGGCCTTCATTGGGCCTCGTCAGTGAGGTGCAGCCAAATTAAAACCCACCCAATAAACCCTTAAAAAAACACTAACCCCGAAGATCCACTTACAGTTTTTGAAGACCCGACATCCATCCTCAACGAAGCAGCAGAAGTCCTCAGCGAAGCCGGCAGAAGTCGTCATCCAAGTGGGCTGAAGTCTTCATCCAACCGGGCAGAAGTCTTGATCCAGACGTTATCTTCAATCTTCACCCATCCGGCGCAGAGCGGCTCCATCTTCAAGGCATCCGGCGTGGACCATCCTCTTCTTCTGATGGCTCTTCTCAAATGAAGGTTCCTTTAACCCCTTAATGACCGGACCATTTTTAAATTTTCTTACCCTTAATGACAATGGCTATTTTTACATTTCTGCACTGTTTGCGTTTAGCTGTAATTTTCCTCTTACTCGTTTACTGTACCCACACATATTATATACCGTTTTTCTCGTCATTAAATGGACTTTCTAAAGATACCATTATTTTCATCATATCTTATAATTTACTAAAAAAAAATGATAAAATATGAGGAAAAAATGGAAAAAAACACACTTTTTCTAACTTTGACCCCCAAAATCTGTTACACATCTACAATCACCAAAAAACACCCATGCTAAATAGTTTTTAAATTTTGTCCTGAGTTTAGAAATACCCAATGTTTACATGTTCTTAGCTTTTTTTGCAATTTATAGGGCAATAAACACAAGTAGCACTTTGCTATTTCCAAACCACTTTTTTTCAAAATTAGCGCTAGTTACATTGGGACACTGATATCTGTCAGGAATATCTGAATATCCCTTGACATGTATATATTTTGTTTTAGAAGACATCCCAAAGTATTGATCTAGGCCCATTTTGGTATATTTCATGCCACCATTTCACCGCCAAATGCGATTTAAAAAAAAAAAAAAAAAAAAAAAAGTTCACTTTTTCACAAATTTTGTCACAAACTTTAGGTTTCCCACTGAAATTATTTACAAACAGCTTCTGCAATTATGGCACAAATGGTTGTAAATGCTTCTCTGGGATCCCCTTTTTCAGAAATAACAGACTTATATGGCTTTGTGGTTGCTTTTTGGTAATTAGAAGGCCGCTAAATGCCACTGCGCACCCCACATGTTTTATGCCCAGGAGTGAAGGGGTTAATTAGGGAGCTTGTAGGGAGCTTGTAGGGTTAATTTTAGCTTTAGTGTAGTGTAGTAGACAACCCCAAGTATTGATCTAGGCCCATTTTGGTATATTTTATGCCACCATTTCACCGCCAAATGCGAGCAAATAAAAAAAAAACTTTACATTTTTCACAATTTTAGGTTTCTCACTGAAATTATTTACAAACAGCTTGTGCAATTATGGCAGAAATTGTTGTAAAAGCTTCTCTGGGATCCCCTTTGTTCAGAAATAGCAGATTTATATGGCTTTGGCGTTGCTTTTTGGTAATTAGAAGGCCGATAAATGATGCTGCGCACCACACGTGAATTATGCCCAGCAGTGAAGGGGTTAAATTAGGTAGCTTGTAGGGAGCTTGCAGGGTTAATTTTAGAGATCAGCCTCCCACCTGACACATCCCACCCCCTGATCCCTCCCAAACAGCTCTCTTCCCTCCCCCACCCCACAATTGTTACCGCCATCTTAAGTACTGGCAGAAAGTCTGCCAGTACTAAATAAAAGAGTTTTTTTTTTTTAAATAAAAATTATAAAATATTTTAGTTGTGATGGACCCCTGCCTTAGCACCAACCTCCCTGATCCCCCTCTCCAGCTCTCTAACCCTCTCCCCTACCTAATTACCGCCATCTTGGGTACTGGCAGCTGTCTGCCAGTACCCAGTTTGGCCCCACAAACCAAACTTATTTTAATTGTATTTATAACTGTTATTTGTGTTTAATTATTTCTGTAGTGTAGCAGCCCCCCCACAATACCCCCACCCCCTCCGCCTCACAGATCCTTTTAAATATAAAAAAAATAAAATAACTTTTTTTCCCCTTACTTTTTCATTGGTGTCAGTGTGGCTAATGTGCGCATGTGCACGTGCACGTGCACGCGCGCCCACGTGCACGCACGCGCACACGCTCCCTCCTCCCACCGGTCAGAGGCACCATCGGCACCATCACTACCGGTGCAGAGAGGGCCACAGAGTGGCTCTCTCTGCATAGGAGTCTTGTAAAGGGGTATTGCAGGATGCCTCCATATCGAGGCATCACTGCAATACCCTCAGAGCTGCTGGAAGTGATTGTGATCACTTCCAGCACTCTGTTAGACAACTGACGTACCAGGTACGTCCATTGTCATTAACTGATTGTTAATGCATGACGTACCTGGTACGTCAGTTGTCATTAAGGGGTTAAGTGATGTCCAATGAAGGTTCCTTTAAGTGACGTCCAAGATGGCTGATAGAATTCTTGGGTAAAAAATTGATTGGAACAGCCAATAGAATGCAAGGTCAATCCTATTGGCTGATTGGAACAGCCAATAGAATTGAAGCTCAATCCTATTGGCTGATTGCATCAGCCAATAGGATTTTTTACCCTTTAATTCCGATTGGCTGAAGATGGAGCCACTCCACACCGGATGGATGAAAATAGAAGATGCCGGTTGGATGAAGACTTCGGCCTGCTTGGATGAAGACTTCTGCCGGCTTCGCTGAGGACTTCTGCCGCTTCATTGAGGATGGATGTCGGGTCTTCAAAAACTGTAAGTGGATCTTCGGGGGTTAGTGTTAGGTTTTTTAAGGGTTTATTGGGTGGGTTTTAATTTTAGGTTAGGGACTTTGGGCGGAAAAAGAGCTAAATGCCCTTTTAAGGGCAATGCCCATCCAAATGCCCTTTTTAAGGCAATGGGGAGCTTAGGTTTTTAGATAGTCTTTTTATTTGGGGGGTTTGGTTGTGTGGGTGGTGGGTTTTACTGTTGGGGGGTATTTGTATTTTTATTTACAGGTAAATGAGCTGATTTCTTTGGGGCAATTTCCCCACAAAAGGCAATTTTAAGGGCTATTGGTAGTTTATTGTAGGCTAGGGTTTTTTTTATTTTGGGGGGGCTTTTTTATTTTCATAGGGCTATTAGATTATGTGTAATTAGTTTAAATATTTGATCATTTATTTTTTATTTTGTGTAACTTAGTGTTTTTTATTGTTTGTAACTTAGTTGTTATTTATTTTGTGTAATTTAGTTATTATTTATTTTTTGTAACTTAGTTGTTATTTATTTTGTGTAATTTAGTTATTATTTATTTTTTGTAACTTAGTTGTTATTTATTTTGTGTAATTTAGTTATTATTTATTTTTTGTAACTTAGTTGTTATTTTTTTGTAACTTAGTAATTCTTTATTGTAGATTTAAATAACTTGAATAGGGTTAGGTTTTTAAATAAGTAATATAGTTAATTTAATTGCTAGTTTAATGTAATTTTAGTATAATAGTAAGGGTAGGTTAATTAGTAGTTTAATATGGTTTAATGTAATTTTAGTATAATAGTCAGGGTTGGTTGATTAATAGTTTAATATAGTTTAATGTATTTTTAGAATAATAGAAAGGGTAGGTTAATTAATAGTTTAATATAGTTTATTTTAATTCTAAAGGTAAGTTTAAATTTATTATAAGTTAGGGATGAGTTAATATTTAATGTAAAGTTAGCGGGTTGTTAGGTTAAGGGGTTAATAGCTTCATTTAGTTTATGGCGATGTTGGGGGCTGGCGGTTTAGGGGTTAATATGTTTAGTAACTAGTAGTGATGTGGGAGGCCAGGGGTTTAGGGGTTAATACATTTATTTAGGATGCGGCGGGGTCCGGGAGCGGCGGGATAGGGGTTAATAACATTATGTAGGTGGCGGCGATGTCGGGGCGGCAGATTAGAGGTGTTTAGACTTAGGGCTTATGTTAGGTGTAAACATAACTTTTATTCTACTATAGAAAACAATGGGATATCGGGCAGCATCGAACATGAGCTTTCGCTGCTTTCAGACTCCCATTGATTCCTATGGCATCCGCGGCCTACAGGTTGGCAGATTGAAAAGCAGGTACGCTGGGCCGGAATAGTGGCGAGTGTACCTGTTAGGAGTTTGATAACTAGCAAAAGTTGTCAGATAGTGCTAAATTTGTATTCGGAACATCTGTAATGACGTAAGCATCGATCTGTGTCAGATTGAGACCAGCGGATCGTATGTTACGTCACAAATTTCAACTTTTGCTGGTCTGTAGGCTTTGATAATAGGGCGAATCAGGCTCGCCACAATTATGCTGCAGAATTCCAGCGTATTTGCGGTTGACGGCTTGATAAATAGGCCTCTATCTCTCTTTCTTACTAACACAAATCTAGCCTGTTATTGCGCTCCACTTGTAATCTAGCCCTACATTGTGCTCCACTTGTAATCTAGACAGATGTTGTCTCCTCTTGTAATCTATCCCTATGTTTAGCTCAATTTGTAATCTAGCCTGATGTTGTGGTCCATTTGCAATCTAGCCCAGTGTTGGGCTCCACTTGTATTCTAGCCAGATGTGATCTAGCCCTACATTGTGCTCCACTTGTAATCTAGACAGATGTTGCTTTCCTTTTGTAATATTTCCCTATGTTTATCTCCATTTCTAATCTAGCCAGAAGTTTTGCTCTTCTTGTAATCTAGCCTCATGTTGGGCTCCACTTGTAATCTAGCCCCATGTTGGTCTCCACTTGTAATCTAGCCAAATGTTGTGCTCTTCTTGTAATCTATCCCTATGTTTATCTTAATTTGTAATCTAACCTGATGTTGTGCTCTTCTTGTAATCTATCCCTATGTTAGCTCAATTTGTAATCTAACCTGATGTTGTGCTCCCCTTATAACCTAGCCCCATGTTGGGCTCCACTTGTAATCTAGCCCCATGTTGGGCTCCACTTGTAATCTATCCTAAAGTTGTGCTTCACTTGTAATTTAGCCCCATGTTGAGCTTCACTTGTAATCTAGCCCCATGTTGGGCTCCACTTGTAATCTATCCTAAAGTTGTGCTTCACTTGTAATTTAACCCCATGTTGGGCTCCACTTGTAATCTAGCCTGATATTGTGCTCCACTTGTAATCTAGCCTGATGTTATGCTCAATTTCTAATCTAGCCCCATGTTGGGCTCCACTTGTAATCTATCCTAAAGTTGTGCTTCACTTGTAATTTAGCCCCATGTTGGGCTTCACTTGTAATCTAGCCCCATGTTGGGCTCCACTTGTAATCTATCCTAAAGTTGTGCTTCACTTGTAATTTAACCCCATGTTGGGCTCCACTTGTAATCTAGCCTGATATTGTGCTCCACTTGTAATCTAGCCTGATGTTATGCTCAGCTTCTAGTCTAGCCCAATGTTGGGCTCCACTTGTAATCTAGCCTGATGTTGTGCTCCACTTGTAATCTAGCCCCATGTTGGGCTCCACTTGTAATCTAGCATGATGTTATGCTCCACTTGTAATCTAGCCCAATTTTGGGCTACACTTGTAATCTAGCCCTAGGTTGCGCTCAACTTGTAATCAGATGTTACACTCCACTTGTAATGTAGCCCTATGCTGTGCTCCTCTAGCCAGATGTGCTTCACATGTAATCTATGTTGGGCTCCTCTAGCCAGATGTGCTTCACATGTAATCTATGTTGGGCTCCTCTAGCCAGATGTGCTTCACATGTAATCTATGTTGGGCTCCTCTAGCCAGATGTGCTTCACATGTAATCTATGTTGGGCTCCTCTAGCCAAATGTGCTTGATGTGTAATCTATGTTGTGCTTAAAATTTAATATAGCCAGATATTGCTTTCCTCTTGTAATGTAGCCAGATGTCGCGTAATTATATCCTTTTTGAGGGTAAATATCTCCAGAGATGTGGGACAGCTATGGGTGCCAAGTTTGCCCCCTCCTATGCCAACCTTTTTATGGGTTGGGGGTAGTTGTTCCATATCTTTGGAGATGGTAACCCCTATAGAGAACGAATTAGATTCTTCACACACTTTATTGATGATTTGTTGATTGTGTGGGAAGGAGATGAAATATCAGCAAATATATTTGTGGAAGAACTAAACAGAAATAGTGTGGGCATTAGTTTCACATATCACTATGAGAAGAAGAGTATAGAATTCCTAGACATCAAACTATCAGGAATAGTAGGAGAAGGGGTTAAAAGTAGAATCTACAGAAAGCCCATCTCAGGGAACACAGTACTTCACGCAAAGAGTTGTCATCCCAGAGGGGTCTTTAAGGCAATAGCAAAAGGGCAGTTTGTCCGGTTAAGACAAAATTGCACAAGGGTCGAAAAATAAAATATACAAGCAAAAGACCTAGAAGTAAGACTGAAATCAAGAGGCTATTGAGACTTTATGGTTTAGAATATGAACAAGCAGGTACAGGGTGTAAAAAGGGAAGATTTACTAAAAAAAACTCAGAAAAGAAACTAGGAACCAGGAATTTCAAAGGTATAAGCTTTGTGAAAGACTACAGTGACCAGTACCATTCAGTTTGTAATAATGTAAGAAATCATCTCCCCTTAATAAGTGCAGATGATCTTTTGGTGAATACTAAAAGGGAGGGGTGTAGATTTTCTTATAGAAACTGCCACCTGTGGAGAAAAAGACTAGCTTATGGCTCTTATGTAAAAGTGTATACCCTTGCAGCAACCATTCTTGTAAGGCGTGTGAATTTTTGACACCTGAAAATCAATTTATGACAGTCCTTTGAACACAGAGAATGCCAAAACTGTAGATCGACATATTGCATCTACTTGCTCACTTGTCCGGAATGCAGTGTCCAATACGTAGGGTTAACAACTCGAGAAGTAAGAACCCTAATAAGGGAACAAATATCAAATCAGGTACCTTAACCACACCACTAATCAAACACTTTACAACAAAACATTCAAAGAAACCAGACTCCCTTAGATGGACAATTGTCCAGAGGGTAAGAGCATCAGAAATATTTTGGATGTTCAAATAACAAACCAGAACCCCAAAAGGCCTTAACTCAGAGTATGATGGGATTCATGTTTGGCAATGAAACATAAAAATAGATTAAGTGCTCGTAAGAGTACGAAACCAGTAATATTTTTTGATGGATTAACCCCCCTCTGTGAATTGTTGTTTTTAAGAAGACACAATAAAATGTTTTTGTTTTAAGATTTGGCATTTGCTGACCCATTTCTGCTATAAAAATTGATCGACCAATATTAGTTAATTAAACAAATAATCAATGAGTTGACAGGGTGTAGGTATCAGCCTGGAAATATTGGAGTAAAAACCTAGAAGTTAGGGCACAGTGATGAAAAGTAATAGGATAATTGAGCGATAAATCCTTAAAGATATCTAGCCTAAGTAGCTCCTCTTAAGACTATAGAGGTGTGGTGCATGGGTCATGCAGCTTTGACTAATGCGATTAGCTGAAACGCGTCAGATGACCCATGATGCTGTCGGGCACCTATGTGTGCTACCTGTAAATACTATGCTGCTGTGATATTTTAACGTGTTTTGGAATAAAGGATCCCCGGGTACGTTTCAATTACTCCACTTGTAATCTAGCCAGATGTTCTGCTCCTCTTGTAATCTAGCCAGATGTTCTGCTCCTCTTGTAATCTAGTCAGGTGTTCTGCTCCTCTTGTAATCTAGTCAGATGTTCTACTCCTCTTGTAATCTAGTCAGGTGTTCTGCTCATCTTGTAATCTAGTCAGATGTTCTGCTCCTCTTGTAATCTAGTCAGGTGTTCTGCTCCTCTTGTAATCTAGTCAGATGTTCTGCTCCTCTTGTCATCTAGTCAGATGTTCTGCTCCTCTTGTAATCTAGACAGCTGTTCTGCTCCTCTTGTAATCTAGTCAGATCATGTTCTGAACCTCTTGTAATCTAGTCAGATGTTCTGCCCCTCTTGTAATCTAGTCAGATGTTCTGCTCCTCTTGTAATCTAGTCAGGTGTTCTGCTCCTCTTGTAATCTAGTCAGATGTTCTGCTCCTCTTGTAATCTAGTCAGATGTTCTGCCCCTCTTGTAATCTAGTCAGATGTCCTGCCCCTCTTGTAATCTAGCCAGATGTTCAGCTCCTCTTGTAATCTAGTCAGATGTTCTGCTCCTCTTGTAATCTAGTCAGGTGTTAACCTCATTCCCTACCTTAGTGTGGGAGTGAAAGTATATCACTCACATCCGGTCTCTCGCCATGGAAGTGTGGCCGAATTCCGTGGTCGAGCTCCAGAGTTTTTGGGTCCTCTATTTACACCTAAGGGACATTAGTTGCCTGATTTGCTGAGATTGATATTGGAAATTTCCCTCACTGCCTCGACTATATTCTTTATAACCTCCTCAGTTTGCTACTAACAAGGCCTCATTTGCCTAGTCTGCGACTATATTCTTTATAACCTCCTCAGTTTGCTACTAACAAGGCCTCATTTGTCTAGTCTGCGACTATATTCTTTATAACCTCCTCAGTTTGCTACTAACAAGGCCTCATTTGCCTAGTCTGCGTCTATATCTCCCTCAGTTTGCTACTAACAAGGCCTCATTTGCATGATATGTCATTTTATGATTCACACTCTTTCTATTTTATTTCAAGAAGCCCATACGGGTTCTAGCCTGGCCATTTAATTATTTATAGGTATTGAACCTCGTTTTACAAGGAGGGACACTTCATGCTCAGAACTGTGCTGTTTAGTGTTTAATATAGGATAATATAAACATTATTGTTGGATAACTCCTGTTATGCCCCTTTATGTATGAAATTATTTATATAAAAAGTCTGTAAGTGATTACTAGACACGTATGCCTTTTATTAGATTCCTGTATTTAACTTTTTGCAATCCATACTTATTTAATCAAATAATTTGATATTTAACCAAGCACTTTTATTAGTATAGAATACCGTTTACTGCATTACAAGGTGTATAACTAATTTATTGATGTACTTACTGGTTTTGTAGAAACAAGTTTTCGTTGTCTTTTATATACGCCTAGAATACAAGTGGAGTGCAAAATTGTGCTTTCACAACCCCAATATTTGCTTTTCACTCAGTAATACCAGCACACCCAGATGTGCGCTGGTATTACAAGTTAAGCACAATGCCAATACGACCTTGCGTTCGCATTACCTGGAATCCTTGCACACACAAGAGCGTGGTTCCTTAGGCTACAATATTTAAAGTACATCCCCTTACTTTAACCCCATTATAACTGCTTTTAGCAGTTTTCTTTTTTGTTTATTTTTTTCAAAAAAATAAAGATGCATATTTTTTTTAATAAAAGGAACTTTATTTTTGGGGCAATTGGGGCACATTTTTTAAATTATCACAGGAACATTAACCAGCGTCTTGTAATGGCTGGTTATTTAACGTGCACCCATAAACGAACAAGTTTGCCCCTTTATGGGCGTACGTTAAAATAGTGCTCCACTTGTAATCTACCCCATAATAGGCTATACGATTTTCAGCTGTTAATAGTCATAAGGATAGGTTATTATTATTAGCGCTAGGTGGTATTTGTACAGAAAGTCTCATTCCCCTGGTATAATGTTTATATTATGTTTTGCCAATAAGTTGATATAGGAATGTAGCAGCTCATATTAATAAGTGCAGACAAGGTCTAGGCTATTTTTACATTTTGAGCACATTACTTTTAGTAAACTTCCTTACCATCAGATCTCATGCCTATAAAAAGATGGCTAGCAGACCATAGCTGTATTCTCCTACAGTCTTAAACTTCACCACACCCTAGCAGTCTGAGCCGATATAGAGTAGCCATCTGAGTTACTGAAAGTTAAAGATTTGAGAATTTACTACTTTTTCTTTATATTATCATTAATATGATGCCTATAGATTAATATAGGTCTCACCTAGAGGATGGATAACTACTGCAATACTAGCTAGAGTTCTAGTACCTGGGCAACGTTAGTTTGTGTAGTTGTTCTCATTGTCATTCTGTTTTCTCCTCCATACATAAGACAGGTAGCTATGAAGAGTATCTCTATTCTGATTATAAACTTATCAGGCCCATGAGTTTTTATATTTTATTAGATTATTCTAATTGTGTTTATCATTCACTCAGGCCTAAGGGTGGTTATAAGATTTGCTAAATTACCTTTGTCAAGTTCTGATACTATACATAGGTCCCAGAGTGGCCTGTTGATAACGTGCAGCCAGATTATGCGTTATGGCTGGCTCGCTAATAACTTGTACGTTATTTTCACCGCTCACTTTTCATAGCGCTGCTATTACAGGTTTGCAAAAACCCAGCTTGTGCGGGCGATATGGTTGCGTTGAGCTCCATACCTCATCCAAATACAAGCAGTGTTTTGACGTACTCGTGCACGATTTCCCCATAGACATCAATGGGGAGAGTGGCTAAAAAAAAAAGCCTAACACCTGCAATTGCGGAGCGTAAAGCTCCGTAACGCAGCCCCATTTAAAAAAGTGGAGAAAAAAATGTATGTTTAAACCTAACACCCTAACATAAACACCCCTAATCTGCTGCCCCTAACATCGCCGCCACCTACATTACACTTATTAACCCCTAATCTGCTGCCCCTGACATCGCTGACACCTAAATTACACTTATTAACCCCTAACCTGCCTTTCCCAATGTCGCCGCCACCTACCTACACTTATTAACCCCTAATCTGCCGCCCCCGACATCGCCGACACCTACATTACACTTATTATCCCCTAATCTGCCGTCCCCAACGTCGTCGCCGCCGCCACTATACTAGATTATTAACTAAGTTATTAACCCCTAAACCTCTGGCCTCCCACATCACTAACACTAAATAAATATATTAACCCCTAACGTAACCCTAACCCTAACACCCCCTAACTTTAACATAATTAAAATAATTCTAAATAAAATTTACTATTAATAACTAAATAATTCCTATTTAAAACTAAATACTTACCTGTAAAATAAACCCTAAGCTAGCTACAATATAACTAATAGTTGCATTGTAGCTATCTTACGGCTAGATTTAGAGTTCTGCGGCCAAAGGGGTGCATTAGCTGCGCATGCTTTTTTTCCCCCGCACCTTTTAAATACCGCTGGTATTTAGAGTTCAGAGAAGGGCTGCGTTAGGCTCAAAAAAAGGGAGCGTAGAGCATATTTACCGCCATTGCAACTCTAAATACCAGCGTTGCTTACGGACGCGGCCAGCTTCAAGATCGTGCTCGTGCACGATTCCCCCATAGGAAACAATGGGGCAGTTTGAGCTGAAAAAAAAACTAACACCTGCAAAAAAGCAGCGTTCAGCTCCTAACGCAGCCCCATTGTATCCTATGGGGAAACACTTCCTAAGTCTGCACCTAACACCCTAACATGTACCCCGAGTCTAAACACCCCTAGCATTACACTTATTAACCCCTAATCTGCCGTCCCCGCTATCGCTGACCCCTGCATTTTATTATTGACCCCTAATCTGCCGCTCCGTACACCGCCGCAACCTACATTATCCCTATGTACCCCTAATCTGCTGCCCCTAACACCGCCGACCCCTATATTATATTTATTAACCCCTAATCTGCCGCCCCCGCTATCGCTGACCCCTGCATATTATTATTAACCCCTAATCTGCCGCTCCGTACACCGCCGCAACCTACATTATCCCTATGTACCCCTAATCTGCTGCCCCTAACACCGCTGACCCCTATATTATATTTATTAACCCCAAATCTGCCGCCCCCGCTTTCGCTGACCCCTGCATATTATTATTAACCCCTAATCTGCCGCTCCATACACCGCCGCAACCTACATTTTCCCTATGTACCCCTAATCTGCTGCCCCTAACACCGCCGACCCCTATATTATATTTATTAACCCCAAATCTGCCGCCCCCGCTTTCGCTGACCCCTGCATATTATTATTAACCCCTAATCTGCCGCTCCATACACCGCCGCAACCTACATTTTCCCTATGTACCCCTAATCTGCTGCCCCTAACACCGCCGACCCCTATATTATATTTATTAACCCCTAATCTGCCGCCCCCAACGTCGCCTCCACCTACCTACACTGATTAACCCCTAATCTGCCACCGGACCACACCGCTACTATAATAAATGTATTAACCCCTAAAGCTAAGTCTAACCCTAACACCCCCATAACTTAAATATAATTTAAATCTAACGAAATAAATGAACTATTATTAAATAAATTATTCCTATTTAAAGCTAAATACCTGTAAAATAAATCCTAATATAGCTACAATATAAATTATAATTATATTGTAGCTATTTTAGGATTAATATTTATTTTACAGGCAACTTTGTAATTATTTTAACCAGGTACAATAGCTATTAAATAGTTAATAACTATTTAATAGCTACCTAGTTAAAATAATTACAAAATTACCTGTAAAATAAATCCTAACCTAAGTTACAATTAAACCTAACACTACACTATCAATAAATAAATTAAATAAAATACCTACAATTAACTACAATTAAACCTAACACTACACTATCAATAAATAAATTAAATAAAATACCTACAATTACCTACAATTAAACCTAACACTACACTATCAATAAATTAATTAAATACAATACCTACAAATAAATACAATTAAATAAACTAACTAAAGTACAAAAAAGAAAAAAGAACTAAGTTACAAAAAATAAAAAAATATTTACAAACATTAGAAAAATATTACAACAATTTTAAACTAATTACACCTACTCTAAGCCCCCTAATAAAATAACAAAGACCCCCACAATAAAAAAATGCCCTACCCTATTCTAAAGTTAAAATAGAAAAGCTCTTTTACCTCACCAGCCCTGAAAAGGGCCCTTTGCGGGGCATGCCCCAAAGAATTCAGCTCTTTTGCCTGTAAAAAAAAAACATACAAACCCCCCCAACATTACAACCCACCACCCCCATACCCCTAATCTAACCCAAACCCCCCTTAAATAAACCTAACACTAAGCCCCTGAAGATCTCCCTACCTTGTCTTCACCACACCGGGTCCCGATCTGTCCAGAAGAGCCTCCAAAATCTTCATCCAAGCCCAAGCGGGGGCTGAAGAGTGACGTCCATCCTCCGGCTGAAGTCTGGATCCAATCCGGGCAGAAGAGTCGATCCGGACCTGCAAACATCTTCATCCAAGCCGCATCTTCTCTGTTTTTCCATCCGATGACGACCGGCTCCATCTTGAAGACCTCCGGCGCGGATCCATCCTCTTCTTGCAACGTCCTAAGTCCGAATGAAGGTTCCTTTAAATGACGTCATCCAAGATGGCGTCCCTCGAATTCCGATTGGCTGATAGGATTCTATCAGCCTATCGGAATTAAGGTAGGAAAATTCTGATTGGCTGATGAAATCAGCCAATCAGAATCAAGTTCAATCCGATTGGCTGATCCGATCAGCCAATCAGATTGAGCTCGCATTCTATTGGCTGTTCCGATCAGCCAATAGAATGCGAGCTCATTCTGATTGGCTGATCGGATCAGCCAATCGGATTGAACTTGATTCTGATTGGCTGATTTCATCAGGGGTCGGCTGTGTTTGGGGCAGCAGATTAGGGGTACATAGGTATAATGTAGGTTGCGGCGGTGTACGGAGCGGCAGATTAGGGGTTAAAAAAATATGCAGGTGTCAGCGATAGCGGGGGCGGCAGATTAGGGGTTAATAAATATTATGTAGGTGTCGGCGGTATTAGGGGCAGCAGATTAGGGGTACATAGGGATAACGTAGGTGGCGGCGGTATACGGAGTGGCAGATTAGGGGTTAAAAAATTTTAATAGAGTGGCGGCGATGTGGGGGGTACATAGGTAGTTTATGGGTGTTAGTGTACTTTAGAGCACAGTAGTTAAGAGCTTTATAAACCAGCGTTAGCCCAGAAAGCTCTTAACTACTGACTTTTTTCTGCGGCTGGAGTTTTGTCGTTAGATTTCTAACGCTCACTTCAGCCACGACTCTAAATACTGGCGTTAGAAAGATCCCATTGAAAAGATAGGATACGCAATTGGCGTAAGGGGATCTGCGGTATGGAAAAGTCGCGGCTGCAAAGTGAGCGTTAGACCCTTTCCTGACTGACTCTAAATACCAGCGGTAGCCCAAAACCAGCATTAGGAGCCTCTAACGCTGGTTTTGACGGCTAACGCCAAACTCTAAATCTAGCCGTCTAGGTTTTATTTTTATTTCACAGCTAAGTTTGTATTTATTTTAACTAGGTAGACTAGTTAGTAAATAGTTATTAACTATTTACTAGCTACCTAGTTAAAATAAATCCAAATTTACCTGTAAAATAAAACCTAACCCGAGTTACACTAACACCTAACATTACAATAAAATTAAATTAATTAAATTAACAAAATACAATTATCTAAATTACAAAAAAAATAAACACTAAATTACACAAAATAAAAAAAGAAATTATCATAAATAAAAATGAATTACTCCTAATCTAATAGCCCTATCAAAATATAAAAGCCCCCCAAAATATAAAAAAATCCTAGCCTACACTAAACTGCCAATGGCCCTTAAAAGGGCCTTTTGCAGGGCATTGCCCCAAAGAAATCAGCTCTTTTACCTGAAAAAAAAATACAAACAGCCCCCCAAAAGTAAAACCCACCACCCACACAACCAAACCACCCCAAATAGGATTTTTTTCCCTTAATTCCTATTGGCTGATAGAATTCTATCAGCCAATCGGAATGTGGATGACATCATTTAAATGGAAATTTCATTCTTCAGCAACCATTGTAAGAAGAGGATGATCCGCGCCGGATGTCTTGAAGATAGAAGATGTCGGATGAAGGAAGATAGAAGATGCCGTCTGAATGAAGACTTCTGCCCACTTGGATGAAGACTTCTTCAGGCTTCGATGAGGACTTCTGCCACCTGGATGAGGATGGATGTCCGGTCTTCAAAAACTGTAAGTGGACCGTCGGGGGTTAGTGTTAGGTTTTTTTAAGGGTTTATTGGGTGGGTTTTATTTTTAGCTTAAAGTTTTGGGCAATGTAAAAGAGCTAAATGCCCTTTTAAGGGCAATGCCCATCCAAATGCCCTTTTCAGGGCAATGGGGAGCTTAGGTTTATTTAGATAGGGTTTTATTTGGGGGGTTTGATTGTGTGGGTGTTGGGTTTTACTGTTGGGGGGTTGTTTGTATTTTTTACAGGTAAAAGAGCTGATTTATTTGGGGCAATTCCCCACAAAAGGCCCTTTGAAGGGCCATTGGCAGTTTATTGTAGGCTAGGGTTTTTTTTTTTATTTTGTGGGGGGGCTTTTTATTTTGATAGGGCTATTAGATTAGGAGTAATTCGTTTTTATTTTTGATAATTTATTTATTTATTTTGTGTAATTTAGTGGGGGGGGGTTGTAATTTAGATAATTGTATTTTGTTGATTTAATTAATTTAATTTTATTGTAATGTTAGGTGTTAGTGTAACTCAGGTAAGGTTTTATTTTACAGGTAAATTTGTATTTAATTTAACTAGGTAGCTAGTAAATAGTTAATAACTATTTACTAACTAGTCTACATAGTTAACATAAATACATCCTTAGCTGTGAAATAAAAATGAAACCTAAGATAGCTACAATGTAACTATTAGTTATATTGTAGCTAGCTTAGGGTTTATTTTACAGGTAAGTTTGTATTTAATTTTAAATAGGAATTATTTAGGTAATAATAGTAGGTTTTATTTAGATTTATTTTAATCATATTTAAGTTAGGGGAGGTTAGGGTTAGGTTTAGGGGTTAATAGGTTTATTATAGCGGCAAAGTGGGCGGACGGCAGATTAGGGGTTAATTATATTTAAATAGTGTTTTTGATGTGGGAGGACGGTGGTTTAGGGGTTAATAATTTTGTTATAGTGGTGACGATGTCAGAGAGCGGTGGAATAGGGGTTAATACATTTTTTAAGTGGCAGCGATGTCCGGAGCGGCAGATTAGGGGTTAATAATTTTATTTTAGTGTTTGCGATGCAGGAGGGCCTTGGTTTAGGGGTTAATAGGTAGTTTATGGGTGTTTAGTGCACTTTTTAACACTTTAGTTATGAGTTTTATGGTACAGCTTTGTAGCGTAAAACTCATAACTACTGACTTTAGATGGTGGTACAGATATTGTCATTTTAGGCTGTACCACTCACTTTTTGGCCTCACAGCAAAACTCGTAATACCAGCGCTATGGAAATCCCATTGAAAAAGGACTTTTTTTAAAGTGCGGTACTGACATTGCGTGACGGCCAAAAAAGTGTGTGGTACACCTATACCTACAAGACTTGTAATAGCAGCGGTAGGGAAAAAGCATCATTATGGGCTATAACGATGCTTTTTCACTCATAACGCCAAACTTGTAATCTGGCTGACTGTAAATTCTTATATTTTAAAATAGAGGTTTCAATTATGCTTGGCTAACTCACTGGTTTGCTTTTAATATAATATCGCTGTCGAGAATCGTATGTGTAAGGTTATCAAAGGCTTCTTTGGTATGTAATAAGGATTGGAACACAATTGTAGATAAAGATAAAATAGATTTGTATCACTAGATGAAATGGGATTACACTATTAGATGAGTGAAATCCGAATAAATAGTGAAATCAATAATCTGAAATATTACCCCTTAATAGAGGTTACAAGATCAATGTATTTGAAATGGAACAACTGATAAATTAGTTAGGAGAGAGGATAATGTATAGGTAGTGAATTCTCCCTAAATGTTACTGTTGGTCTTTCAGTAAGCTATAATAGGACTTTGGAGTTTGGTGTTTCCAAATTAAGTTAGATATAGGAATTTACTACTTCACATGAGAATTGTTAGCATTTGTAGATTTCTAGTATAACAGTTATATTGCAGGAAGGTCCGTTTCAGTACCTCTTAGTTAGGTTATTATGTGACAGTTAAACATTGCTTACAGGATTGAAACATGCGTAAGAGACTGAGATTTGAGCTGCAGTGCAGCGTGAAACAGCAAACAGTAATGAAAACGAAAGTACTTGCGGCTTCAGAGGAATTCCGTCCCTCCGGTCTGCTGATTGAGGTATGTCCTGTTAGCTTCGGGTGAGCAGCTGTGAAGCGTGGTGGAGAGATTGATCAGAACAGTAATGAAAACGAAAGTACTTGCGTCTTCAGAGGAATTCCGTCCCTCCGGTCTGCTGATTGAGGTATGTCCTGTTAGCTTCAGGTGAGCAGCTGTGAAGCTTGGCGGAGAGATTGATCAGAACAGTAACACGCTGAGATCCCCGGTCTTAGTGGGAGGAGTCTCTGGTGTTCTTAGCTGCCATTGTAGTAATACACCTAATACACGCTGGTAGTTCCGTAGGTGAATAGGCTTCAGTTTGATGTTGTAGAAAAGTGCTGTGATTTTTGAGGAAACAGCTTGCCAACAATAACCTTGAATTTGAATATGAGAATTACACAGTCCCAACCTGGATACTTTGTATAAAAGCAATTGGCGTAGATCCTAGAATCCGGATACTAAATGTGAATTGACACAAGTTGTAACAATCAAATGTTATAAGATAGATTAAAGGAACTCCTTAGGTATGGCTCAGGTTAAACGTAATTTTTACTACTAAAATACTAAGCAAGGTGCAACAGGAAATGGTGAAACTCATAGAGGAAGTGGCCAATGAGAAAATCACATGCATAACAGCCTTAAAGAGACAGTAACCCTGACAGTATGAGGCTAAAGAAAGTCTGTATTGTTTAACAAAGATAGGTGGTGCATTGGGATCTGTTTGGATCAGGGGCGTATTACTGCCTAGGCCAACAAGGCACAGGCCTAGGGCGACAGTTTGAGGGGGGCGGCACAGTTGCGTACTTTCTTTTTTTTACCACTTTTATTTATTTTCCAAAAGTAAAAATACATGCCTTTCAGTTAGGCTTACATTTCACCTCGCAGGGTGTATCAACACTCATAGACAGCCTGTAATGTACGCTTGCACCTCACCTTGCAGGGTGTTTACTGTATTAAGAAAAAGAGAGGATAATACAGAGAAATAAGGACAGTTTCACAATCAAGCTTAAATTTCACCTCACAAGGTTTGTAGAGAAGATTAAAGGCAAAGAAAAAACAACAAAAAAGATAAATACAGACAACCAGTCTCTCCTATAAGCTTACATTCTGCCTCAAAAAATGTATTGGAGAATTACTAAAACTATAAATGATGGAGAGACACACTTATGTAGTAATCAAATATTAATTACCTTAAAACTTTCTTAGAGACAGTTTTTAGAATACCAAAAACCTCCCTATGTTCCAATCTTTTACTTTTGTTTTTTTTCTCTTTTTTTTTCTCTTGTCCCCCCCTTTTTTTTCTTTCCCTTTTTGCTTATTTTATTTAAACCTATCTAGCAAAGAGGGGGCGGAGCGAGGCCAAGCTGGAAATGGCCGCAAAAGACTGAAGCTCTGAGCAGGTTAGACGAACCTTAGTCAAAAAAGAAGAGTCGGACTCTGAAATACAGGACCATTTAATGGCATATCACCTATCTACACCTGGGGGAAAGGCAGGTGCAAGAAAAATTCCGATTATAAAAGCGGGAGGTGTAATGTAAAGTGATAACGTTGTGTAGGCCCAAGCCCTGACAGCCTGTAAAACCGGAGGGGCGCAGATTTGCAATTTTCACAGAGGGATGAGGAGCTACATGGTTCACGATCTTAGGAGCTCTGGAGACCAAACATAAGTGACAGGAATGAAATACATCTGTTCAAATCAATAAGCAAGGGGAAAACTGTGCTTAAAAACTTAACGCTGCAGATTATATGACGGCCCACGTGGCACACAATAGCCCCGGCACTTTCATGTCCCCTATAACAGTTATTTCTCTCACATGAGGATCATAAAGCACAAGTTGTGGTGAACCTACCTACCTACCCATAAATAAGCACCAATAAACCGAAATTGGCCACTGGGGATGGCCTCAAAAAGACTCAATAGGCAGAACAAACCTAGCAAAGTATTAAAAAATCAAACACTCTCACCAGTGCCTGTAAGCAACTTTTTCCAGCCTCAAGAAAACCCCCATAGGGAAGCAGACAAAACTACAATGGAGACACAGCCTAACTCCATGTCAGTGGCGATATCAAAATAATATGCAGATCAGCTAAAAATGGACATTGCTAAGCTGCCTACCAAGGCTGACTTTGACGGTCTGAAAGACTTAATACAATCTGAACTGTCTTCCATGAAACACGACATAAAGGAGATAGGAAACAGGATAGAGTCCATAGAAGAAGCCCAAGATTCCACAGATAAAATAGTGGACTCACTATCAACTCATGCCAGGGAGCAAGAAGCCTATATGGAAGCTATGGATGATAAACTAGAAGATCTCGACAACAGGGGCCGCAGAAACAATCTGAGGGTAAGGGGAACACCGGAATCCATTACCCCAGCAGAAATACCGGAATACCTACAAGGGCTGTTTAAGCACTTACAGAATGACCAACAGGCTCCTGACATGGAACTGGACAGGGCACACAGAGCCCTACGGCCCCCTCCACCACCGAATGCACCTCCACGAGATATTATTCTAAGGTTTTTGAGGTTCACAGACAAGGAGAAGATATGGCTTCAGGCACGACAACTGAGACAAATAACATACTTAGATCACCACCTACAAATATTTCTAGACCTTAGCCCCATAACAGTGCAGAAAAGAAAGGAGGTCCGCTTTATAACTAAAGTACTACAGGAAAAGAATGTGAGATATAAATGGGGCTATCCCTTTTGCGTACATGTGCAACACGAAGGAAGATCAGTGACATACAGATCGCCTGAAGACCTGGAGGACCTATCTCAACTACTGAACATCTCTTTTAGTCCACCAACTACAGCTGAAGAAAGGTCAAGAATGCCAACTGCTGCAACATCTTTCAGCAAGCAGATGAACCAAAAGCCGACTTGGTCAACGGTCATAGCGAAGAAAAGGAAGGAGAAAAGACCAAAGCCGTCAACATCGTCCAGCAGTGAACCAGGATGAATAACAGGACAGTGAATTTGTGGGTGAGATAATTCTATTTTGAACTTAGTGAAATGTCATATAGGACTCTAAAATGATAAGTGAAGTAGGTCATATGGACATTGATAAATGTAAAAGAAAGGTTAACATTTGGGTTAAGTCTGTAAGTTACCCGGTTCTGATACCCGGATCTGTTAAATGGTTAATCAAATCTTAACTAATGTACGTATAAAGAGTTAGATCAAGTTTTGTTCTGTCATGATACTATGGATTCCGAAACGACCCCCAGAAATGTCTTAAATGGATATGCTTTCCACCCCCTCCCTCCCCCCACCCCCTAGCAATGTTTATATTGGCAAGAGGAGTCAACCAGCAATCCCCCCTAGCTGGGATCTATAGCACAAGATAAATTGTGCCCAGATTGTAATGTTTGAATTGTTTGAAATGTTTATACTGTACGAAGTGAATGCAGTTCTTTGTTTTATTGCCTTGAAAGTCTTAAACTACTGTTTTAAAGTTGCCACAGGTCAGGAGCTAATGCACGGTCGCCATGGTTGCCTTGAATGGAAACACTACACAATTAAGGTACAAGATAAATTCCAAGTGTTAATCAAGTTTATATTTAGTCTACTTACCGAGTTAGATGACAGAAAACACACAGAATAGCCTTAACATTCTAACGGCAAACGCAAAAGGTCTTAATAGTCCACACAAAAGAAGCGTAGTGCTAAAAGACATAAAAGATAAAAGGGGGGATATAGCGTTTTTACAGGAAACACATTTTGTAAAGGGTAGGGAACCTAAGACATTTAAATTTAAATATGGAGAATCGTTTTATGCATCCAATTCTACCAAAACAAATGGGGTGGGAATCCTAATCAAAAGAAATATACCCTTCCAGCAGATTGAGGTACATAGGGACAGGGAAGGGAGATACTTGATTGTCATAGGTAACCTATTTAATACAGTGGTGACCATGGTCTGCACGTATGCCCCCAACACCAGACAAGACGCATACTTTAAACATTTAACTAACTTACTATTAGAAGTGTCCAAAGGTACCCTAATTCTTGGAGGGGACTTCAACCTTACACTCGACCCCTACATGGACAATTCCAACCACACTTCATCCGTCCCTAACAAAATAATTAACACAACACGACAGTGTCTAAAAGACCTCACGGTTCACGATGCTTGGAGAGTGAAGTACCCGGACGTAAGAAATTACACTTTTTATTCACACCCCCATGCCTGATACTCTCGCATTGACTACATCATGCTAGACGTTGCCAGCTTAGCTAGGGTAAAAGAACTCACCATTTATCCCAGAACATGGTCGGACCATTCGATGGTAGGCTGCACTATATATTGGCCCCTAATGAATAAAATCTCACACACATGGAGGATAGATGATAATTTAATTAGGGATCCAGTCTATGCATTCAAAATAGAAAAAACATTAGCTGAATACTTTGCACTGAATCAAGCCTCCATATCAGATAACAGGCTCTTGTGGGAAGCACACAAATCAGTGGTTAGAGGCGAATTAATAAGCCTGAAGGCTCATAAAGTAAAGGAAGAAAGAATTTATCTACATAATACTCTTACTAGGCTTTCAGAGCTAGAAAAACAACACAAATATAACACTAATGATAATACATTACTGAAAGCAATAGAAGATTGTAGATCCACGATACAAACCATTATAGATAAGGAGTGCAAGCAACACGCAATAAAACTGGGGCAAACATATTTTGAGGGTAACAACAAGAGCAGCTCATTATTCGCCAGAAAATTCAAAAGGAAAATTAATAAAACATATATTTTACAGATAAAAGACATCAAGGGGAAAGATGTATACACGACTGCCCAAATAGCTGAGGCATTCAGAACATATTATGAGCAATTATACAACATTAACAAAGGAGGGGAAAATCCACCACAATTGAAAAATAGCTCACTGACACAGGAATACCTAGAGAAACTAAATTTCCCCACACTGAGACTGGAACAGATAGATTTACTGGATAGTCCTTTTTCTTATGAGGAAATCAAGAAAGTAATAAAGGACCTCCCTACAGGGAAGGCCCCAGGCCCAGACGGCTACTCAAACAGTTACTACAAACAATACAAGGACATTTTAATACCACAACTATTAGACTTGTTTAACAGCATCAGTGAGGAGAACCCATTCCTAGACACAAACCTGGAAGCTCATATAGTGGTCTTGCCTAAACCAGGCAAACCCCCAGACAGGGTGGAGAATTTCAGGCCCATTTCACTATTGAATTCGGACCTCAAAATCTATGCAAAAATTCTATCCAACCGTTTAAATCAGGTAATGCCCCAGCTTATTAAGAATGACCAAGTGGGTTTCATTCAAAATAGAGAGGCCAAGGACAACACTGTTAGGGCAATACATCTCCTAGAATACACCCAGCAACAGAAACTGCCCCTGGCCCTGGTTTCAACAGACGCGGAAAAAGCGTTCGACCGCGTCTGTTGGACATTCCTCAGGGCCATATTACAAAAATTCCAACTGGGAAAGACCACCATATCAAGGATTTTCGCCCTTTACCACTCCCCGTCAGCTAAGGTCAGAGTCAATGGCCATCTGTCTCATCCATTCAGCATATCAAATGGGACCCGCCAGGGTTGCCCTTTATCCCCATTGTTGTTCGCCTGTATAGTGGAAGCTTTGGCCTTGGCAGTTAGAGAAAAGTCCTCAATCCAGGGACTGGACATAGCGGGCTCTACCCATAAGATCTTATTATATGCTGATGATATTTTATTTTTCCTTACCAACCCCGCAACCTCTATACCCTCCCTTTGTGATGAACTAGACAATTTCCAAAAAGTATCCAATTTTCTCATCAATAAATCTAAGTCAGAGATGCTTTTGCTAAACCATGATCCTCTACAATCCCAAAATATATGTCAGATATGTCCATTCAAAAAAAGAGGCAATTCCCTGAAATACCTAGGCATATACTTAGCTCCAACAACTGACGAAATGTTTCAACTAAATTATGTCCCCATCCAACAAAAGATCATAGCAGATCTCTCAGCTTGGAGATCAAAGAGTATCTCCTGGTTAGGGAGAATCACAGTCCTAAAAATGAATGTCCTTCCAAGGTTATTATACATCTTCCAAACCCTTCCCATCCCCACACCCAAGAACTTCACTAACTCATTACAATCCAAACTATTAGCATACGTATGGGAAAATAGGCCAGCAAGGATCAATAAGCAACTAATGTGCATGCCAACTAAAAGGGGTGGACTTGGGGTTCCTGACTTGGAAAAGTACCGTACGGGAATATTCTTACAACGGATCATTGATTGGTACACGAACTTCCCAACTAAGGCTTGGGTGGTACTGGAGCATGATATTGCGAATAAGACACACCTGGGGTCTCTCTGCTGGCTTCCGCCAAAACAGATCTCTTTAGAACACCACCCTAACTCTATTATCGCAGAGACATTCCGGGTCTGGAACAATATACTAATATCATACCCGAATATATCTTCAAGACCCTCCCCGTTAACACCCCTTACAAATAATACAGACTTTATACCAGGGCTGAATTTCCCCAGCAAAACCCTATCCAACAAGCGAAGAACCTTAGCGGCATATCAGTTAGGTAATGAGCACAAATTTTATAACCTAGAAGAGTTAGCGTCAGAGGGAATTGACCTATCAAAAAATTGGTTACTACTACGCCAATGCCAATCATATATCACAAAACACCCCGATCGAAGGAATTTAGTGAGGCCCATGACAGCATTTGAATCACTCTGTAGATCAGACACCCCACACAAAAAGACATTAGCTATTTCTCATGCACTACTACAAATCCCACCTCATGGCTACACTCCGTATTACATAGACAGGTGGAATGCAGAACTGGACCTAGACATGACACCAAGAGAGGTCTCAGAGATTTTCACGAATGTAACTAAGGTCTCCTCCTCCAGCCGGCTAATTGAACTAAATTTAAAAATAATCCAAAGATGGTATTACACACCAGCTAGGATACATAAACTCTATAGGACGGCAAGCGATATATGCTGGAGGTGTGACAATGGCAGGGGGAACATGGCTCACATCTGGTGGGAATGTACTATGATAAAGGAAATGTGGGAAAAAGTGGCAAGGGAGACTTCAGAAATGGTTGGGGTCACGATTCCACCGGATCCTCGTATCTGGCTATTTAATATTATTCCAAGAAAAACACAAACACAAGTGAAAAAACTAATCTTTATTGCAAGTAATAGCATGAAGACATTACTTGCAAGGCATTGGAAACAAAAACACATCCCCACAGTTGCTGAATGGCTCCATACTTTCCAACACATCTTCCAATTAGAGGAATATGCATACATTAAGTTGAGGACTGAGGTGTCATACGGTTTAATGAGAATCATGTGGGACACGTATATAGCAAATAAATTTCATAAGTAGCAACTGCGACCTAAGATGTGTTTATGCTTTATTATGAGATTGACTAATGACCTGGGGCTCCTGACAACTGTGGCAACAGAATGTTCCTAGATACCTATTGTTAGACGCATTCCACTGTACAACTGAAAAATGTAAAGGAAAATGTTAAACGGTTTGTTGTAATTTTATGACTTTTGTATTGTACGAATTTTTTATGACAATAAAACGGTTTATTCAAAAAAAAAAAAAAAAAAAAAACCTATCTAGCAAAGGAAAAAGTCATAGAAACCAAAGAAAAAAAATGAAAAAAAACAAACACAAAACACAACAAAAAAACAAAAACAAATAAACAAACAACAAAAAAAATGTATATATATTTTCTATCCGCCTTCCCCCTTCCACCACCCCACCACCCACAATTAACCAAATTGCTTTTTTAATTCACTCATCTTGCCAAGTATTGGTATTTGTTTAACAAGGTTAGCTGTTGGAATACCTGAGAATCCTGCAATGGAGCTATAACTTGTCTTTGTATTTCTCCCATTTTATCATCAGCATTTTCAATTTATTCTCTAAAAAGATCAAAGGGTCTTTAATATCAAGAGCTAGTTGAAGTGACATATTTTTCACAAATGTGGCTATACTTGGTGCTTTATTTGCTTTCCAATTTCTCAAAATTAATTGTCTCGCAACCAGAATTGCCGTATTAATTAGCTGTTTATTCTGTATCTCTTTCTCCTGCACAATAAATATAATCTGCTCTATTTTTAGTTTAATTTTACTTCGTATAAATTTATCAAGCCAATATTCTACTTTGCACCAAAAATGATATATTTTAGGGCATGAGTAAAAGACATGTATAAGATCCACCTCCAAGGAGCTGCATCTTGTGGAAGTGGAGGGCCCTCTAGTGGGCCTGTAACAAAATTAAGGGATAACTGAGTTGAAGTCTGGAGGGTACTAAGCAGTTACATTGTTGCAAGTGTAGGGGCGGGTGCTTCTGCTTACCTTTATAGGTCCTGGCTGCAGTGGATCTGGGTTCGGTAGAAAAAGGGCAGAAGGAGATGTTAAAATAATTAAGAAGCTGGTTGCAGCACAGGTTAAGGGTAAGGTGTCTGTGTCCGCAGGTACAGAAGCGGTTTCATTGGGGCAGGCCTTTAGCGTAGCTTCTGGGAGCAGGGACCGTGGTGGTGTCAGGGAGACTGGCTTCTCATGGGTGCACGTACCCTTGTTTGGCGCGCTCTTTGTATGGACTCCTGGAGAGCTAAACTGGGGATGAACATTCCAGATGGACGGTATGTAAGCATCTTAGAACTTTCACCAGAAGCCTGTAGGGCCAGGGAAAGGGCCGCTGTCGGTACCAGCCCCTAACAAAAGTGCAGGACCTGACATATACGAAGAGTGGCAGTGCTGCTTTTGTGTGCTGGCAACTTGTTATGTGGACAAGTGGCGGTCACAGGGTCACAATCGTTTTGGGTACGAGGATACCATTTATGATATCCATTCGAGATTCAAGGA
The DNA here is from genome assembly GCF_027579735.1 of Bombina bombina. Classification (NCBI taxonomy): domain Eukaryota; kingdom Metazoa; phylum Chordata; class Amphibia; order Anura; family Bombinatoridae; genus Bombina; species Bombina bombina. The sequence goes on from NC_069504.1 coordinate 1,070,151,058, forward strand.
AGGCGCATGGCGTGAGTATTACATGGCCTTTCGTAGGAAGATGGTGGGGAACCCTGTCCTTCATTTTGGGACCCAGTATCTCCACCTATGGTCCAACTTGGTGCTGGAGGGCGCGGCAAGCAGCACATTCGCAGAGCAGGTAGGAGCTAGTCACCCTCCTCCGCGGATGAGAAAGCGGGGTAGGGAGTGCTGGACAAGCAGTGTGACAGGGGGGCGATTTGCTCCTTTTATTACATTTGCAAGTTCTGTAGTCGGAGAAGAGAGCCTGGCATGGACAAGTCAGACTCCAGGGGGGGCCCGTGTAACAAGGGCTCCATCACCCCTTAATGCGGTGGCCATGAGACCTTGGCTTGCGAACTACCCTGACGCCGAGGTGGCTTAGCAGCTCAGGGTGGGGTTGGTAGAGGGGTTTAGAATTCCCACTGGTAGACGCGTGGTGGGTTCCACCGTACACCGTAACCTCTAATCAGCGTATGAATTTCCGGGGGTAGTGCGGAAAAACTGAATAAGGAGGTGGCTTTGGGCAGGGTGGTTATCCCCTTTCAGGGGCAACCTTTGCCTGATTTGGGTGGCCCCGTGGGGGTTGTACTTAAGAAGGATACAGGAAAGTTAGACGTATACATCACTTATCCTTTCCAAAGGGGGCATCAGTGACCGGCGACATGGATCCTGTTCTGAGCTCAGTTCATTTCCAGGCCTTTGTCGTCGCCTTGGTGGTCATCAGGGGCAAAGGAAAGGGGGCGCTGATGGCAAAGCTGGACATAGAGTCTGCATTTCGGCTATTGCCTCAGCACCCATCCGTATTCAGGCTTATGGGCATGAAGTGGATGGGGCATTCATGTGGACAGATGCCTTCCCATGGGTTGCTCATTATCGTGCGCGCTCTTTGAGAGTTCAGTCCTTTTACACTGGGTTGTGCAAAGGGGGTCTGGGGGTGGGGCCATGGCCCACTATCTGGACGACTTTATACTGGTGGGGAGGGCTGGGTCTGTTGAGTGCGCCCGGTCATTGGCGATCATGCAAGATATGATGGGGGGATTTGGGGTTCCTCTGGCGAATGAAAAGACGCAGGGCCCCTGTACCTGCCTGACTTTCTTGGGGATTGAGAAGGATACCCGGGCAGCAGAATGCAGGCTTCCTGAGGACAAGGTCGACCACTTGTTGGAGGTGGTTTTGTCTGTGGATAGTGCTGACTTTATTTCCATCAAAGTACTTCACTCCCTGTTGGGGTTGCTGATTTTTGCGGGTCGGGCTAAACCACCGGGTAGAATCTTTAATAGGCGGCTTGAGAGTCCCCTATGGGGTATCGATCTAGGATCCGGGTGCCTCTTGGCAAGGAAGAAGGACCTCAAGGTTTAGGAGTAATTTTTGAGGAACTTCAAGGTTGTCTGTATAGGGAGGAAAAGCCTTAGTTCCATCCATCTGCTGCACCTATTCACAGGGGTTTTTGGGTATGGGGCTTATCTGTACGGTGAATGGAGCGCGGCTCCTTGGCCTGATGACTGGGTTTAGGAGGGTCTGACTAAGAGCCTCACCCTGTTGGAACTTTTCCCGATCATAGTGGGGTCAGAAGTTGAAGACTCGGTCTGTCATTTCTGGTCGGACAACATGAGCGTGGTTTATGCTATAAACAGCTTGTCGGCTTCGGCCCAAAAGGGGGGCACGTATTTGTGGCACCTAGTGTTAAGATGCTTACGGTTGAAAGTTAGCTTTTCAGCTTGGTAGGTGCCTGGGGTGAGAAATTGTGGTGGCGGATGCGCTATCCAGGTTCAATTAGGAACAGTTTAGGAAGGTACCACCAAGGGCTGAGAAAAATGGCTCATCTTGCCATTTAAGATGGCTTTTTGCGTTTGATGTGGCGGGAGCTTTGAGGGTAGACAAATTGGTGGCTTCGTCCAGGGCTGGCGTATACGGCGGCACCAAATGGGAACATGTCCGGCCTGCTGAGAGTGGTCTGTTACTGCTAGACCCAGGTCAAAAAAATGGACCCTGAGGGAACGGGGGCTTGGCTCCCTCTATACGGATATGACTTCCCAGAAGGTTGCGCAGGTAGGAGCTTGGAGGATTATCGTGGCTTGAGACCACAGGGCCCTCTGCAGATATTAGTGCATGCGGATGGATCGTCGCTGTCAATTTTTCAGTTTAAAAAGGTGCCCGCTAGGGCAGGGTTGGCGGCCTCGCCCCCACTAGTATTGCGTCCCATTCATTTAGGATCGGGGCGGCGATGAGTGCTACTAGCAGTGTTGCTCCGGAGGCAGATATCTGGTGGCTGGGGCGGTGTAAATCAGGTAGATTTAAACTGTACATCGGCCAGCAGTTGAGATTCCTATCATCCAGGGCTAACATTCGGTGGCTAGGATGCAGGGGTTTAACATGGGACGAATTGCATACACTGCTCCAGGATGCTCATAGGAGGTGGGGGCAACCTCACATTATTGGGTGGCACCTGGGGGGGGAATGACAGGAATGTCCCCCTTTTGGATCTCATTAAGAGAATGGCTTCGGACATACGTTGGGTGTGCGCTTGGCTCAAAGATGTGAAGATTAGGTGGTCCAACGTAGTTGGACGACTGCTTTGGAGGTACATCGTTACTCAGAGAGCAGCGTACAATGTCAGGACATAGCTGAACAGGGACATGGGGAGAACGGTCACGGCGTTAGGTGTTTTTGCCATGAGGCACGATACGTTGATGGCTGACAATAAGGCTCTATCGCCCTGATGGCGTCCATCTTGCGGATGTAGGTTTGGACATTTGCCTTGGGGATATGTGAAAGCCTGCTTTCTGTAATTTCAACAAAAAAAAAGAAGAGGATATATAATTAATAATACGTTTCAAAAAAAAATATTGAGAAAGGCCAAATAACTCTACCAGCTTACAGCTTTCTCTCTCTGCCAATAGGGCGCGCGCAATCCGTGCCGCACTGCTAACACTGTGTAGGTCCCTGGCCGTCTGTCAGTAGGGGTTAGATTAGCTAGTTCATTGCCGCCACCAAATTTTGATTAAGAACTTTATACAGTTCTTTGTGATTATTTAATAAGTTGCCTAAGTTGGCATATTTAAATAGCCTAAGTTAAGAGGTTTATTTTTGTATAAATAAACGTGACCATGACCGGTCTATAGCCCAAAACCTGTTGTTGTGTGTTATTGGTTTACTTCTTGCTAGGGCACATAAGACGTAATAGGAAGTTTATCTCTTATGGAAGTGGAGGGCCCTCTAGTGGGCCTGTAACAAAATTAAGGGATAACTGAGTTGAAGTCTGGAGGGTACTAAGCAGTTACATTGTTGCAAGTGTAGGGGTGGGTGCTTCTGCTTACCTTTATAGGTCCTGGCTGCAGTGGATCCGGCCCTCTTTGTTCCTGGTTCCAGACTTCAAAGGAGGTTTCCCCGCCCACCTGTCCCTGGAAGAAGAGGTGGCGGCTCATAGTGGTAATTGTTAGGGTTCCCCCTGGCGTGGGTAGGTTTAGGTGAACTAGCCCCTTGTTAGCCCAGGTCTTAATTATAGCTTCCACCTTTTTTAAGCATGTTTTTACGACTCGTCTGAGGAGGTCGCCTTATTGGGCTGGTTGGTTATGCCTTAGCTGGCGGTCGGTCAGGGCCCAGAGAGCGGGCAGGGAGAAAGAAGAGCGATGCCCTACGATGGGGGAGGCAACGCCCGCTAGGTGCTGACCTAGGGGTTACTCCCCCCTACGAATCGTAGGCCAAATAACTCTACCGGCTTACAGCTTTCTCTCTATGCCAATGGGGTGCGCGCAATCCGTGCCACGCTGCTAACACTGTGTAAGTCCCTGGCCGTCTGTCAGTAGGGGTTAGATTAGCTAGTTCATTGCCGCCACCAAATTTTGATTAAGAACTTTATACAGTTCTTTGTGATTATTTAATAAGTTGCCTAAGTTGGCATATTTAAATAGCCTAAGTTAAGAGGTTTATTTTTGTATAAATAAACGTGACCGTGACCGGTCTTTAGCCCAAAACCTGTTGTTGTGTGTTATTGGTTTACTTCTTGCTAGCGCACTTAAGACGTAATAGGAAGTTTATCTCTTATGCATTTAATAGCGTGTGCATTCTTCCATTTTGACATAGAGCGAGGAGTGAGATACGCTCTATTCAGTAATTTATTGTGAGATTCTCTAAATTAAATTTCTTGGGAATATTCTACAATCAGTGTCAAACTTTTTCTAAAGTAATCCAAACTTAGATTACTAAGATCTCCACACCACTTCGCATATAGCGTTGAGATTCTACCTTTAGCTTCTGAGGAGATAATACTTCTGTACAAATAAGATATGGAATGTTTCCCAGACCGATAAATATTAATAATTGAATCTATATTTCTCAAGTTATTTGGACTAAACTCTGTTAGTTTATTGAAGTCAACAAAATGTCGAACTTGCAAATAAGCAAAAAATTGCGATTTTTCCAACTTAAATTCTTTGACCAATAAATCAAAAGTTTTGACGGTCTTGGTCTGAGAGTCAATTAATTGACTGATCCATATTAGTCCTTTCTTGGCCCAATCACCAAATGCATACGTATCCATTTCACTTATAAAATTGGGATTCCCCCTTATAGGTAAATATTGTGATATTTTATAGTCTATTTGAAACGCTTGACATATTTTCTTCCAAGCTAAAGTTATATTGTAAATTGTATATTTAAAATTTGATCTCTCAGTTGGCTTTGTTAATGGGTAATGTAATAGATCTCTAAGAGATAAGGGGGCTGCCGCCTTTTCCTCATTTTGATAATTTGTTATGTATTCTGCACCTGTTATCCAATCTAATGCTATTTTGGCTAGACAGACCCAGTTATACACTTTTAAATTGGGAAGGGCGAACCCCCCATCACATCTCAAATGTGATAAATTTTTAAGTCCTATACGTGGCATCCCTCTGCCCCAGAAAAATTGTATACATTGAGAATTAAATCTTTGAAGGTCTTTTGCCCGGATAAAAACTGGAATATTTTGCATAAGGAATAAAAGTTTTGGGAAAAGCATCATCTTAATAAGAAGTACTTTTGCCGAAAGAGAAAGTGGTAATTTGGACCAATTTTTTAAGGAATCAGTACATTTCTGCCATATAGGTACATCATTTAGGCTGTACCAGTCATCTGGATTCTTTGATAGGATAATCCCAAGATATTTAATTTTCCCCACTGCAAGTTTAAACAGATTCTCAAGCAGACTGTTCTTTTTTTTAATGATCCACAGGATCTCTGACTTATTTAGGTTAATTTTGTAGCCCGAAAATTTACTGAACTCACCAATTATGTCAGAGATGCGTGGTATATTTTCCCTGGAGTTACATATATAAAAGAGGATGTCGTCCGCATACATAGATAGAGTGATTCTTTTATCCCCCAGTAGGACCCCTTCTAATCTATCCCTACAACTGATTGCCAGGGGTTCTAATGATATATTGAAGAGTAAAGGTGACAGCGGGCAACACTGTCTAGTTCCTTTCTGAAGTATTAGACCCGGGGAACTTAGACAGTTGACATTTATATAAGAGATAGGGTCTTGATAAATTAATTTAATATAATTAGTAAAGTTTCCTACTATCCCAAAGCTGTTCAATGCTGTAAAGAGATGGTCCCATGTAATACAGTCGAATGCCTTTTCTGTATCGACTGTTAGCAGAGCAAAATCTGAATAATTATTTATCTTATTACTCTTCCCCCTTACTGCTTGTTCTATCAGGAGCAGTTCTGATATTTTTCTGGGAAGTCCTACCTGGCATGAATCCGCCCGCTAGGTGCTGACCTAGGGGTTACTCCCCCCTACGAATCGTAGGCCAAATAACTCTACCGGCTTACAGCTTTCTCTCTATGCCAATGGGGTGCGCGCAATCCGTGCCACGCTGCTAACACTGTGTAAGTCCCTGGCCGTCTGTCAGTAGGGGTTAGATTAGCTAGTTCATTGCCGCCACCAAATTTTGATTAAGAACTTTATACAGTTCTTTGTGATTATTTAATAAGTTGCCTAAGTTGGCATATTTAAATAGCCTAAGTTAAGAGGTTTATTTTTGTATAAATAAACGTGACCGTGACCGGTCTTTAGCCCAAAACCTGTTGTTGTGTGTTATTGGTTTACTTCTTGCTAGCGCACTTAAGACGTAATAGGAAGTTTATCTCTTATGCATTTAATAGCGTGTGCATTCTTCCATTTTGACATAGAGCGAGGAGTGAGATACGCTCTATTCAGTAATTTATTGTGAGATTCTCTAAATTAAATTTCTTGGGAATATTCTACAATCAGTGTCAAACTTTTTCTAAAGTAATCCAAACTTAGATTACTAAGATCTCCACACCACTTCGCATATAGCGTTGAGATTCTACCTTTAGCTTCTGAGGAGATAATACTTCTGTACAAATAAGATATGGAATGTTTCCCAGACCGATAAATATTAATAATTGAATCTATATTTCTCAAGTTATTTGGACTAAACTCTGTTAGTTTATTGAAGTCAACAAAATGTCGAACTTGCAAATAAGCAAAAAATTGCGATTTTTCCAACTTAAATTCTTTGACCAATAAATCAAAAGTTTTGACGGTCTTGGTCTGAGAGTCAATTAATTGACTGATCCATATTAGTCCTTTCTTGGCCCAATCACCAAATGCATACGTATCCATTTCACTTATAAAATTGGGATTCCCCCTTATAGGTAAATATTGTGATATTTTATAGTCTATTTGAAACGCTTGACATATTTTCTTCCAAGCTAAAGTTATATTGTAAATTGTATATTTAAAATTTGATCTCTCAGTTGGCTTTGTTAATGGGTAATGTAATAGATCTCTAAGAGATAAGGGGGCTGCCGCCTTTTCCTCATTTTGATAATTTGTTATGTATTCTGCACCTGTTATCCAATCTAATGCTATTTTGGCTAGACAGACCCAGTTATACACTTTTAAATTGGGAAGGGCGAACCCCCCATCACATCTCAAATGTGATAAATTTTTAAGTCCTATACGTGGCATCCCTCTGCCCCAGAAAAATTGTATACATTGAGAATTAAATCTTTGAAGGTCTTTTGCCCGGATAAAAACTGGAATATTTTGCATAAGGAATAAAAGTTTTGGGAAAAGCATCATCTTAATAAGAAGTACTTTTGCCGAAAGAGAAAGTGGTAATTTGGACCAATTTTTTAAGGAATCAGTACATTTCTGCCATATAGGTACATCATTTAGGCTGTACCAGTCATCTGGATTCTTTGATAGGATAATCCCAAGATATTTAATTTTCCCCACTGCAAGTTTAAACAGATTCTCAAGCAGACTGTTCTTTTTTTTAATGATCCACAGGATCTCTGACTTATTTAGGTTAATTTTGTAGCCCGAAAATTTACTGAACTCACCAATTATGTCAGAGATGCGTGGTATATTTTCCCTGGAGTTACATATATAAAAGAGGATGTCGTCCGCATACATAGATAGAGTGATTCTTTTATCCCCCAGTAGGACCCCTTCTAATCTATCCCTACAACTGATTGCCAGGGGTTCTAATGATATATTGAAGAGTAAAGGTGACAGCGGGCAACACTGTCTAGTTCCTTTCTGAAGTATTAGACCCGGGGAACTTAGACAGTTGACATTTATATAAGAGATAGGGTCTTGATAAATTAATTTAATATAATTAGTAAAGTTTCCTACTATCCCAAAGCTGTTCAATGCTGTAAAGAGATGGTCCCATGTAATACAGTCGAATGCCTTTTCTGTATCGACTGTTAGCAGAGCAAAATCTGAATAATTATTTATCTTATTACTCTTCCCCCTTACTGCTTGTTCTATCAGGAGCAGTTCTGATATTTTTCTGGGAAGTCCTACCTGGCATGAATCCAGTTTGGTCTGTAAGTATAATTCCCCCTATGATTCCCTTGAGTCTATTTGCCATAATACTTGCAGCTAATTTATAATCGACTTTTAATAATGAAATTGGATGGTAAGAATCCTTAGATTCTGCGTCCTTATCCTTCTTATGTTTTAATGTTATATTCGCTGCTGAAAAAATATATATTAAATCTTGCATAGTTATTAATATCAGACTTTGATCATTGTTGGTTTAAGAAAGCTTCTCTCTCTAACTTTGCTCTCTGATAATTGGACCAGTTTAGCTTACTGGCATTTTCTAAGTATCTCGCATACTTGTTTTTTAACTGATTGGCTATTTGAATCTCCCTTTTACCTAAAGCCCTTTTTCTTGCAATCATATAGGCCTTAATTTGCCCTCTAAAGAATGCCTTTACCGTCTCCCAAAAAAATTCTATTTTTGGAAGATAGTTCTTATTAAAGTGGAGAAACTCCCTCCACTTAGATTGCATCCAATTCCTAAATTTAATATTGGAGATAAGGAATGAGGGGAAATAGAACCCTGCCCTTTTATTCTGTTTAACATTATGCTGCCTTATTACTAATGATATAATTGCATGATCTGAAATCACAATATTGGCGATGTCTGTCACAATCTCAGCCCCCAAAAGAGACTCGCTAATTAAAAACATATCAATTCTTGAAAAAATTTTGTGCGACTTGGATTCGCACGTGTATGCTCTCTCATCTGGGTGCTGCAATCTACAGACATCTTTCAATTTCAGGCTTTAAGCAAATTGCGTACTTTCTATATTTGCTTTTTATCATTTACATTTTTTTTCCCTAAACAAAACTTTATAGAGCTTTATTTTTTGCCTCCAGTTTTCTTCAGTTATATTTGCCTATTGCTTTCCTTCTTGATACCTACTTGTAGGCAGCGGTAAAGGTTACACCCGGAAGAGAACAGAGTGCAGTGGAGGCAGCAGCGGTAGTGTAAAGCTGAGCTGAAGCGACCTGATATCCACTTACAGTATATGGGAGACTAACATACTGCTTGCAGCCTTGCAGTCACAAAGCAGCTTAATTCCAGAGCAGAGAAGATGGCTATTATGTTCACTATCAGTGACTGTAAAAGCCGTCTTGTCTGCTCTAGGAATAAAAGCTGCCCGGTGCACCAGAGAACACTGTTCCTCAGAGATCACTGTAATGAAGACCTAGGGCTAGATTTATCAAGCCCCTACGGCTGCAAGTTCTCACAAGAACTTGCTCGCCGTGATTTATCAAGCAGCGGTCACCAGACCGCTGCTTCCCTAAGCTCTTTGCCACCTCTAAGGTGGCAAAATTTAATCTCCTCGGTCGAGTCTGACCGAGGAGATTGACAGCTCCTGCCCGCACGTGATCGGCTGTGCGCGGGCAGGGTGCGGGATTGCACGTGAGCGCAAAATTGCGCTTGTGTGCAATGTTAATTACCTACGGGTAATTTCACCCCGCCACAGGCGAGCTGAGGTGTACAGGGGCACATATACGTGCCCCTGTACGCCTCAGCTATGATAAATCTAGCCCCTAGTGTGATCGGCAGGTGGTCACAGTCTGGTTAGCTAGTACAGCTGATTGTGAATGTTGCAGCATGGAGGTAAATAAAAGTTCATAAATCCTCTGACTTGGTGCTGGAAATAGTTTAACACTGCATGCTGTGCTGTTGCATGAAGCGTGTGCGTGGAGCTGGAGCCAGAGTTTACTGTGCATTCAACTGAACTGTGAGTAACTTTCTTAAAAAGATTCCTTTGGGGGCCATAACAGATAGCAGCTAGCAATTAATACAGTCGTTAGCTAGATTTATGGAAGGGAAGCCGTGTCCATTCATAGTGTTTTTTTGCCCTTCCTCCTGCTCTCCTTCCCCCCCTCCACCTCAGTGCTGCATGTTATCTCTGCAGAGGAATCTGCTTATTAAAACTAGCAAGCACAGAGGGGTAGCCTGTGTTTCATCTCTCACAATATGTCAGGGACAGGGAGTCACTAGAAAATAAATCACACCATAAAAAGTATTGCTGGGGAGAAGGGGGCTTAGACTTCCTATTTAAGAACATATATTAACCCCTTCTTCTTCTGACCCTAATAATATCACAGATTTTTGCCTTATAATGATCCCTTTTAAAAATGTTGCTCCAATAATGCTTCCAAGTTCCAAATAACAGCATGTGGTTGTCTGTAGATGTAATTTTTTTTCACAAAGTCTTTATATCTTTTTTTTTATTTATTTTTTTAAGTTAGGTTTAGGGATGTGTATAGAAGGGTTGAATTTCTATTCAAAATATTACCTTAAATAAAAATAATTTTTATATAGTATTAGTCCAGACTCCCTGGATGATTTTATATATATAATAAATTGGCTCGCACCACTTCACTAGTTTCAACTAACTCATTCGAGTGACCTGATTTTAAAAGTTTTTATCAGATCAGCACTGTGCTCGGGGGGAGAAAAAATTATTAAATAACAATTAGTGAAGAAAAAACTGTGGGAAAAAAATTTCCCACAGTAAGTTCCCTTTATCCTGCACCAGAGTATAGGGTTAATATTAAAAATAACTAGTGATTCTTCTAAAGGAGTGGCTATTCTCTACAATCTCATTCTACTGTGGATTAGAATATTAGTACTATCATGCCATTATCTATGGAGATAGATAATAAGCACTTAGCTGTGATGTTATAGCTTTCACACTTGTCATCCAGGTCATGGACCAATAGATCTTGGGGAGAAAGACATTTAATCACTTTAGGTTCAGCTATCTGCGCTAATAAGCCTTCTCTTATATAGCTAGCTTCCTGTTTTAAGTTCAATTTAGCATACTTGGTTTTCCCAAGGCCATGCACCTGTATAGGGATGAACAGATCATGCTTAACTCTCTCAATTTCTGTGAGAAATTGAGAATGATCTCCCCTTTAGGGGCCTTAGCGTCCCCCTTGTGGAGAGATATGGTTAATACATCGCCGTCTAAGGAAATATTTGCTATCTTTCCAGGCGAATTTTTAAAAGTATTACCATCAGAGCCACTTAAAGGAGTCTGATCATCTATTTGTAGGATAATGTTTTGAGGTACAGAGTTATTCCTGAAATGAATCTCCACAGCATCTGGCTTCTCTTCCACCACATGACAGTTATGTCAGGTGCGAGATATACCGGATTGCTCATAATTTATTGGCCATTTTACTTGTGACCAAATTACATTATTTATGCTATCAATTATGGTGCTTAATCACTTCAGGAGATCACTACCAATAATTAAACGATCAGTTGGCAGATCCACTATAATGACAGGGTGTCTTATTACCCTGTTCCCCAGCCTTAGTTTTAACCATGCCATACCGTAGGCTTTGAGAAAGTCACCCCAACACCTATTAGTGAACTATCAAATTCTTTTATTTTAAGTTTGTGAGGTGTTAGCTCATTTAGCTGTGTGTAGTACCTGTAAGATAAAATAGTTGCCTGAAATCCAGTATCAATTAATCCCATGATAGGGTTAGGAACTGAATCCTGAAGTTCAACACATACATACTATCTCCTTGCAGTTTCTACCATTTCACACATAAAATTAGCATGATTACATATCTGTGGGCTTCGCCACAAGTTACCTTAACCCGCCACGTTACGTGATGCAGAAGAATTTTCATTCTTACCAGTCCTTTCCTCTGTAATAGGGTTGACAGGGTTCCTGTGTACTGCATCTTTGGGAATAAGGTTAGGAGAAAACTGCAAAGGAAGAGGTTTGTTAGAGCTTCCAGGCTGAGGTTGCTTGTCAACACAGATAAATAGTCCGTTCCTATCATTATTGACATTTATCATTTTGTTTGGTATATCTCTCCCCTCTCTTTCAGGTAATACTGCAGTATTTATGACTGTGCCTGTGGCTGTACCCCTAAAAAAGGATTATTAGGGTTCTGAGCCATCAAAGCTTGACTCATATTAGTAAATAGTGTACATATTTTTTTTTTATATATTTTAATTCTTTATTGAAAATACAAAAGAAATGACAACACATAGATGAACAAATTATAGACATACACTTGACTTATTTTCATATCTATATAATAAACTCTGACATCTTAATCACTTTAATGTGTACCATCATCTGTTGTTTTATATGTTCAGTGTCACTCTTATTGATGATGGATGGTCTCTTCATGGACTGGGGACCTGTTAAGGTTGGAGTTAGTTGTTAATGTTGCAATTGTTAAGCTATAAGTTCTTGTGTAACCTGTTCATCAAAAAAAAAAATCTGATATCTGATCATCTAACATTTAAGTTGAGTGAGTAACATAGGTTATAAAATAGTTATATAGATCATAAATCATCACAAAAGGTAAACTTACAACCTAAAAAAGAAAAAGTTAGAAAACGAAAAAATTCTGCCCAGGGATATGTCTGCAGCCTCTAAGGTAACTAATAATGGGATATCATATGTCAACATCCTTTCCACCACATGTATCAATATCTACTTGTTCGTCTATTGAGATCACAGGCCCCACCATTACTCATTATACATTAGCATATTTGTATTGTTCCCATAGGAACACAATGTCATAGTATAGATTTAACCTCCCAGTGGAGAAATAGAAATATCTCTCCATTATAATTGTATAGTCCACTTGCTGCTTCCACTTTTCCAAAGTGGGAATTTTCAGGGATTTCCAAAATTTAGGGATTAACTTTTTGACTGCAGTAATCATAATTTGAGCTATGCTATGCCGTATTTTACATGGTATAGTGGATAGATCATTGAATATAGGAAGTTCCGGGGAGAATTGCAAGCTGACAACTATGACCTCACCAATCACCTTAAAAATGTCCCTCCAAAATGGAGCCAAATGTACACAATTTCACCAAATATGTAACATTGTCCCCTCCTGTCCACAACCCCTCCAGCACTTATTACTAGCGTTTTTAAACATATGCTTCAATTTGTTAGATGTTAAATACCATCTTGTGAGAATTTTCATATTCGCTTCCAAGTATGAAGCCGAATGTGCTGATTTTGCTGTAAAGCAAGCCCACCTTTTCCATTGGGGGAGTGTAATCTGCCCTTTCATCTCAGTCTCCCATTTGTGTACATATGCAGGTTTAAAGGGACATAATACTCATATGCTAAATCACTTGAAACTGATGCAGTATAACTGTAAAAAGCTGACAGGAAAATATCACCTGAGCATCTCTATATAAAAAAGTAAGATATTTTACCTCACAATCTCCTCATCTCAGCAGAATAAGTTCTGTGTAAAAAGTTATACTCAGCTGCTCTCAGCTGCAGGTAAAAAAAAATGAAGAAATGAACAGCAGCCAATCAGCATCAGAAGTGCTGAGGTCATGAACTCTTTTACTGTGATCTCATGAGATTTCACTTAACTCTCATGAGATTTCATAGCAAACTTCCTTTACCTGATTGGTGAAATAAGATGAGAGTGCACAAGGCTCATCCTTTCAGCTGTCCCAGGACAGACATACTAATATGCTGCTTAGAAACCCTTTACAATGGGAGGTGGCTACTGAGGAACTTTTGAGGTAAAATATCTTTCTTTTTTACATAGAGATGTTCAGGTGATATTTTCTAGTCAGCTTTTTACAGCTATACTGCATCACTTTCAAGTGTTTAAACATTTGGGTATTATGGCCCTTTAAGTGAGAGATGTGATGTTAAGAGACATTAATATATAGTCGACATGATACCCTTTTTTGCTACCTTACGGTCAAGACACAGGTCTTCAAAAGCTGTTAGGGGACGTAGGAAGTCTAGTCTATTTTTGTGAGTTAAAATATAGTATCTTGTTTGGTGTAACATGAACCAGTCCGAAAAACATTCATATCCCATATCCAGTAGCTCTTGTCTATTCAATAATTTCCCTTTATCTGTTAAATTACAGATTGGGATCATATCTTGGAAGTCGCTTGGGCATCTGAGTAAATGCATGTTTTTACGCCTATTTCCCTCAAATTCTTTATTGTAAGTCAACGTTGTGAGTGGTGAATATATGGAGGACAGACTAGGGAATTTATATGATTTCTCACCTTGCCAGCACCAATCTACGACCCTACCCAGAGAGATGGCTATCTTATACCAATTCAAGTTAGGGACTCCCACTCCTCCTGTTTCTCGAGGGGTGTATATTGTATTCTGAGACAATCTAGAAGTTTTCCACTGCCAAATATATGAGTTTAATATCTTTTGTAATTTTTGAATGTATCTAGATACTCCAGTAATAGGCAGGACTTGCATAATGTATAATGCCTTAGGTAGTAAAGTCATTTTTACAGCCGCTATTCTTACTAGCCAAGATATACTTTGTTTGGGAATCCATGTAGAGGTTAAGAGTTGAAACTCAGTTAAGAGCTTCCCACAATTTAGCTTGCGCAGTTGTTCCTCATCCGAGGTTAGCTGGACCCCTAAATATTTTAATGCCTTAAGATTAACGTTAAAAGGGCAATTTATCTTGATTGCGTCCAGGGTGTCCTTAGGGAAATTAATTGGATATAGTTCTGATTTGGACGGTTTGATCAGAAAATTGTAAACCTTTCCAAATTCTTGAAGATCCCTCTGAACACTCTCCAGGGATTTAACAGGAGAGGACAAGGTCATTAGGACATCGTCCGCAAACATGGCTAATTTATATGATTGGTCTAAAATGTCTATTCCCATTATATTTCTATGCAATTTCTACGCAATTTAACCGCCAACGGCTCCAGGGATAGGACAAACAGCAGAGGTGATAATGGGCAGCCCTGCCTCAACCCATTCCGAATCTCAAAAGCATCCGACAGAAGTCCATTAACTCTCATCTGTGCTGAAGGGTTAGAATATAGAGCAAAAATTTGAAATATAAATTTGGGTGGGAAGCCGAATTTAATTAAAGTGGAGTGCAGGAAAGTCCAATCTAATCTATCGAATGCTTTCTCTGCATCTGTTGACAAGAATACTGCTGGTATCTTAGCAAATTTAAAGTGGTCTAAGAGGGTGACAACCTTACTTAAATTATTCCTAGCTTCTCTATTTTTTACAAAACCCACCTGATCACAATTAAGCAGAGACAGCAGCAATTTGTTCATCCTAATAGCTAGGATTTTAGCATATAATTTAAGATCTGCATTTAGCAGAGAAATGGGCCTGTAATTGGCTGGTGAGTCAGAGGATTTCCTGATTTCGGTAGCACCGTTATGTATGCCTGAAGCATAGTATCTGGGAACACGTGTCCTTCTGAAATAAAGTTAAATAAAGAGGCCAGATGTTGGCTCAGTTGGGATTTAAAGGTTTTGTAATAGAGGGCAGTGAAGCCATCGGGACCTGGTGCCTTGCTAGGTTTCATATCAGAGATTGCTGCTTGAACTTCTTCCCCACTTATTGATAATTCTAGTAATGTTGCTTCCTCTGACAGCACACGTGGGAGAGGTATATCGCTTAGGTATTTGTCACACGCTTTCCTATGTTATTCAGAGGGTCTGTCTGGATATATATTATATAATTTGTGATAAAATTCCTGGAAGAGTTTAGCAATGCCTGCAGTATCCTCTATCCGAGTCCCTGATTTGGATACAATTGTAAGTTTTCATTTGCTGTTTCCTCAGTGCCTTCGCCAAGTATTTACCTGTTCTATTACCCTCCCCGTAGATATTGTTCCTATTTTTACGTGGTTGTCTTTGGGGTTCAACTTGTTCAGCATTAATATCTTGGGGAGCACTATTTACTTGGGGTGTCTGGTTATCCTGAGAGTATTTTCGCCACTTTTGGTATTTATTTCTATGGGGGTACCGATCACCTTGTGGGTATTCATCTCTTTGGGGATAACTATTTATCTGGGTATGCCCCCCATTTTGAGTATATTCTCTCTGCACCTCGGCCCGTGATGGGGAAGGGGCAGAGTTAAAACTTTGTGGGGAAGACCTGTTTTCTCTGGCCACCTCCGCATAAGTTTTCTTTTTAGACTCCAAATGGAGGGGGCGAGGTGACACCCTAGTTTCTGCCACAATTTTGGGGCTGGGCCTTGGTTCCTTTTTAACCCCCTGTTCACCGGACTGCTGAATTGAGTATAACTTTGTACTCTCTTTGATCAGCCAGACCAATGAGCAGTTCTCATCAAAATCTCTAGCCACATTAATTTTGATGTGTGAGGGCAGTGCTTCAAAAAATAAATTCACAAATTCTGAGCTCTCAAATTTGGGGTAATCTTCGGCCATACTGTACGCACTTTTTAGTGCAGAAAGGAATTTAATTGGGCTTTGATTCGCGCCACATTTCAAACCGTATACAGCTGCTTTAGCAGCAGCAGTCCTGCAACAAAAAACAAATTCCTTTTTAAACTGTCGTTTTGTTTCACTCCAGGAATGAACATTCATATACTTTAGTGAAGCAAAGAATTTTTGATGTTCACTTTCAAATACCCAGGGCAGAAAATTAATTTTTGATTGCTCACTATCAACATTTATTATGGATAAAGTATTCTCATAAGTTTCTAAGTGGTCAATTATAGAAGTGGTTCCCTTTTTGGAAAAATTAGGTACTGCACCATTTAAGAAAGTAATTATTTTAGGGGTGTCATATACCTTATTATACGCATCTTGGGTCTTCCTAGGGACCTGCTTGTTAGGGTTGGAGCATTCCCTATCTGCCCTTTTACTATGGGGAGATCCCTTACGCATATTAGCATTATAGGGGCTATTTGGGTAACTGGCTCCACCCTCTGACTCACTAGAATCACTGCCCTCCCCCTCTGAAGTGTAGCAGCTCCCTGAATTTAAAACATGAGGTGACTGTCTATGTGGGAAGTTTATCTCTGAGCCAATCAGTGACCTGTGTTTAAATTCTTCCCTAAAGTTCTGTAATTCACTTCTCATAAGTCCTTTTAGTATTTCTAAAATACCTGCATTATCCTCATTGCTATTAGAGGGGGTTTCATTATGGCAAAATTGTCTTTTTAATTCATTTAACTCTTTCTGGCTCTGTGTGAGTTGTTTATGCAAATCTTCTATTTGGGCTACTAAATGTTGGTTATATTTTTGTAAGGTGGCCATGTTCTGGGCAAGCGCATTAATTTTATCCTGGACTTGCTCCACCTCCTCTTCACCTAGCCTTAAGGAATAATTTTCACCCCTCAGTTGCTTAATTGTGAATTCTGTACTTCAATTGTATTGTACATTTCATCGTTCACACAGAGGAATAGACCCCAAGTTTTGAAAATTATTTTGTCGCGTTTTCTCGGTTTCTGAGGTCGGCCAAATTTTAACTGCCCTTGAAATATTTAATTTTCGCCACACCATATATTATTTGCAATATTTTTGGCCTTAGTCTTAAAGGGACAGTCTACACCAGAATTGTTATTGTTTTAAAAGATAGATAATCCCTTTTTTTTACCCATTCCCTAGTTTTTCATAACCAACACAGTTATATTTATATATTTTTTACCTCTGTGATTATCTAGTATCTAAGCGTCTGCAAACTGCCCCTTTATTTCAGTTCTTTTGACAGACTTGCAGTTTAGCCAATCAGTGATGGCTCCCAGGTAACTTCACGTGCATGAGCACAGTGTTATCTATATGAAAAACATGAACTAACACCCTCTAGTGGTGAAAAACCTGTTAAAATGCATTCTTAAGAGGCGGCCTTCAAGGTCTAAGAAATTAGCATATGAACCTCCTAGGTTAAGCTTTCAACTAAGAATACCAAGAGAACAAAGAAAAATTGGTGATAAAAGTAAATTGGAGAATTGTTTGAAATTACATGCCCTATCTGAATCATGAAAGTTTTTTTTAGACTAGACTGTCCCTTTAAGCATCTTAATGTAAGTGCCTAATTCTCCCTTAATACTTCATTTATTTTTAAGGGGAGTAATAACTTCTGTTTTAAGCATTTCTGCCTGACTAATGGGCGATTCTGGGGAACATATTTCAATACTATGTATAGATTCAATTGATTCACGTTTAGTAACAGACATTATTATTTTGGCTTAGTATTTGGTTAAATTAAAATGCTAATACAATTTTGACCAACAAGAGAAAAAACTAATAATTTTAAAATATTAATATTAATTTTGAAATATTAATTTAAAAAAAAAAATTATATTTTTCAAAAAAAAATGTTTGTTCTTCTTTAATAATCTACTTTTAATTTACTACAAATATATTATATCAATGTGATAAATATAATAATCTTACAGCAGTACCTGCAAATAATGGCCCCAATCCGATATAAATCGTCGCCCGCAAAAGCCAGCGACGCCAAAATTTGCGCTGGTTTGGTATCACATATACGGCGTAACATAGAAGTTATTCTTGTATATTTCTGCCTTCGGACGTAGTTTTTTGGCCCATAGACAGGTATACCAAACCAGCGCAGTTTGGTATCCAATATACAGCCTAAGGACCTCACCATTTTCACCTTGCCACAAATTGCAGGCGTAGTAAGCCTTACGCTGTGTATCGGAGCCCCGTAGCTCCCTAAACTAGCTGCAAAATAAAACCTAACACCTAACACATGCGCAATGTCTATCTACCTGTCAACCGCGAACTGCTAAATAAAACCTAACACCTAACGCATGCGCAATGTCTATCTACCTGTCAACCGTGATCCCCTGCCGCAATCCCTAATAAAGTGTTTAACCCTTAAACCACCGCTCCCGGACCCCTCCGCCACCTACATTAAATGTCTAACCCCCTAATGTGAGTCCCCTACACCGTCGCCACCTACATTAAAATTATTAACCCCTAATGTAATCCCCCTACACCGCCGCCATCTATATTACAATTATTACCCCCTAATGTGAGCCCCCTACCCCGCTGCCACCTATTTTAACTATTTTACCCCCTAATCTAATCCCCCTACACCGCCGCCACCAATTTTAAATGTATTAACCCCTAATCTAATCTTCCTACACCACCGCCACCTATATTAAATATATTAACCCCTAATCTAATCCCCCTACACCGGCGCCACCTATATTAAATATATTAACCCTAATTATATTAGGGTTAATATAGTTAATATAGTTATTATATTATATATATTAACTATATTAACCCTATCTAACTCTAACACCACTAACTTAAAAGGCCCCTTTAAGGGCTGGTAATAGAGCTGTTTACTTTTGTAATTTAGATTAGGGTAGGGAATTTTTTTTATTTTGGGGGGCTTTGTTATTTTATTAGGGGGCTTAGAATAGGTGTAATTAGCTTAAAATTCTTGTAATCTTTTTTTAATTTTTGTAATTTAGTGTTTGTTTTTTTTAGTAATTTAGTTTAGTGTATTTAATTGTATTTTAGTTTAGATATTTGCAGTTTATTTAATTTATTGATAGTGTAGGTGTATGTGTAACTTAGGTTAGGATTTATTTTACAGGTAAATTGGTTATTATTTTAACTAGGTAGCTATTAAATAGTTATTAACTATTTAATAGCTATTGTACCTAGTTAAAATAAATACCAAGTTACCTGTAAACTAAATATAAACCCTAAAATAGCTACAATGTAATTATTAATTATATTGTAGCTATCTTAGGGTTTATTTTATAGGTAAGTATTTAGTTTTAAATAGGAATAATTTAGTTAATATTATTAATATTATTTAGATTTATTTTAATAATAATTAAGTTAGTGGTGTTAGAGTTAGATAGGGTTAATATAGTTAATATATATAATATAATAACTATATTAAAGGGACAGTCAGCACCAGAATTTTTGTTGTTTAAAAAGATAGATAATCCGGGGGGGGGGCGGAGCTAACCGTCATGGAGGAAAGACGCAATTTCATAGAGCTCCTGGAGATATGTACTTTTACTGGGTATTTTCTACAAAATTTTACTGATAATGCAATGTAAACTATATCACAGTACTGAGTGTACTTGTTACAGCTTCAAATGATAGTTCTCCAGTTCGAAAGCCTAATCTAAGCTCCACGAACTATTACTACGCAGCCATTCTAACCTGATCTTACAGACCTTCAGCGCTACATATATCAGCATTCTAAGAAGATAGAATATGGAGCCTATGATCCCTACCGAGCCGCAAACATTAGAAGACCTGATATGTAGGCGTTTGTCTATATTTGAAACAAATATCCTAATGGCAATTCAGACAGCATTCAGAGAGGGACAACAAGGCGATGATCCAGCAGCACCGGAAAGCAGCATTTCAACTGCGCAACAGACAGGGTCGGTGAACATGACTACAATTGTCAGACCTGCTTCCCTACCTAATCTCGGATCTATGGTAAAGCCTTGTGCAGATGAGAGAGGTCTCTTGTCCCTGCAGATACACTTGGTCGAGCCCCAAGGTGGCAGAGGTGAAATTGCGATACCGCTTGTGGCAGATGCCAAGGGTTTCAGAGTGGCCTCAGATCGGGTGGTTGGCTGTGTCGACATCAGTCCGGAAGGTACCAAGAAAATATCAGCTGTAAGGTTTGTGCTGGCCTCGGCAGAAGGAACTCCATTAGACCCTAGCTACCTAAGTTACTGGCAGACTATAGTTAATGTGCACAGGATGAGACGAGTCACCCAGAATGACGACATTGAGAGACGTTGTTCTGCAGGGCCTCCACAACACGAAGCCGATGGCTCCACCGTACAGGTCCGGAGAGAGGGCATCGGTTGAGGTTTCTAGCATTATAGGACAGATCAATGGGCTTGACTGGACACTCTTCTGATAAGCCCAAACTATAGTTATGTGATGACCTATTTCAGATACCCGTAGCTCATGTTTCTCTTTATGGGACAATTTATAAAGTACGTTTTTTTATTGGAGTGACAAAGTGGCTTCAAAGAGAGCCCATGGGCTTTAAAATTTGAACTTCACTATGAGGGGGAATGTATAGCCTTTGACAATTGCCAGTTGAGCCTGTTAGGTTAGTTAATACAACATGTTTAATGTGTTTGTGGTTATGTCTCTTAGGATGTGTTTTTGACAGGTTAACATTACTGCCTGGGGTTTAATGACGTAATCATCTCCCAAATTTGTCCTACATGATTTTTTCCCCAGCTCATACACGCTTCATCTTATTACATACTTCTCAAACCATATACAGATATTCTAAGTGGGTATGCCTAAGCTGATAACATCTAGACCTTCCACATTTTATTTACATGCCTGCTTTCTAACTAGTACTGAGCTAAATAATTTGCCTAGGGTCAGACCCACCTGCTTAGGGAAGAATTAAATGTTAATATGGATGTAGTTAGCTTCTTGGGGAATTTTCTCCAATATGGTGGGCTTATATTAATGAGTCAGTTCATAAGGGTTTTCTGCCTGCGGCCGAGGCAGAAATGTATATTTATAGTTTAAGGACTCTAAAAATCCCATGTCTAATTACTTGTCACTTGCCATGTAAAACGTAAATGATGATTATATTAGATATCTATATTAATACCTACTTTTATAAGCCTATCTCCAATTGGTTCACAGACTGGCTACATCCATTTTGAAATCCCACAGTTCTTAGATGCTATACATGTATTTATTTAAACTATACTCAAATGTGTGTGTTTCAGGCACACTCTGACCCATAGCCTTTAATATATGGAAAGACTACTGTTCCTGTTAGTTTGCTAAACTTATGGCAATATATAGATTTTATTTAATATAATATCCCCTGGTGTCTGGTTTATAGGGCCATCAGCTCCTATAATATTTCTCCACCGACTATATCTCCCCTCACCCTTTCCCGCTCTGCATTTGTGAGTGGGTCATATCCACTATCCCTTTACCGTCTGTGTCCAGTGGTGGCATCATCCCTGAGGGGAGATATTGCATAAATACTGCATAAGTACTTCTGCCATAGAGCCTCAATAGTGATATGTTCCCTTACCAACTCGGTCTTAAACTTAAACCTATATTTCTTTGTTTTTCGTCACAGCCTCACCTTCTTCGATTTCACTCCTACTTCCCCCCCCCCCCATTACACCACTGAGCCTATTTCATAGGCAAAGGAAAATGAGTCCTATAGAAACATTTATTTTCCTTTTTTACATGGCAACCACCTAATTCATTCATCCTCGTTGTCTCCCTTTCGTGATCTTAACAATATTGTGACATTCAATGTGCGCAGATGTCTGTCTGCTTGTCTTTTTTTTTAGATAATGAGGATGTGTTGATGAAGGTATCACATTTGTTTCCAGGAGAGTGACATGTTATTCATGTTGGTTGGCAATTATTTCATGATTATTGTTGATATATATATTTAATGTTATTTACTGCACCGACCAAGCCCAAAAGTGGCTATAGTCCTAATTTACCTACCTCTGACAAGTCTTTATATTGTACCATGGTCCAAGAGTGGCCCACTATTTTTAGAGGAGGTATTTATCCGTATAAAAATTAGGATTGTTGTTATTTTTGCCCACTACATTCTGAATCTATATCTACCTGATTATACATTGTCTTTTATTGTGAATGATTTTCCAAAGTTTGTAATATCTAAATGTTGGCATTTCTTCATACTCTGTATGCGTTTATAATATCCTTAATAAAAATTACTTTAAAAAAAAGATAGATAATCCCTTTATTACCCATTCCCCAGTTTTGCAAAACCAACACTGTTATATTAATACACTTTTTACTTCTGTGAGTAATTTATATCTAAGCATCTTCTGACCGCCTCTAATCACATGACTTTTAGTTATTTTGCATATACAGGGAGTGCAGAATTATTAGGCAAGTTGTATTTTTGAGGATTAATTTTATTATTGAACAACAACCATGTTCTCAATGAACCCACAAAACTCATTAATATCAAAGCTGAATATTTTTGGAAGTAGTTTTTAGTTTGTTTTTAGTTTTAGCTATTTTAGGGGGATATCTGTGTGTGCAGGTGACTATTACTGTGCATAATTATTAGGCAACTTAACAAAAAACAAATATATACCCATTTCAATTATTTATTTTTACCAGTGAAACCAATATAACATCTCAACATTCACAAATATACATTTCTGACATTCAAAAACAAAACAAAAACAAATCAGTGACCAATATAGCCACCTTTCTTTGCAAGGACACTCAAAAGCCTGCCATCCATGGATTCTGTCAGTGTTTTGATCTGTTCACCATCAACATTGCGTGCAGCAGCAACCACAGCCTCCCAGACACTGTTCAGAGAGGTGTACTGTTTTCCCTCCTTGTAAATCTCACATTTGATGATGGACCACAGGTTCTCAATGGGGTTCAGATCAGGTGAACAAGGAGGCCATGTCATTAGATTTTCATCTTTTATACCCTTTCTTGCAGGCCACGCTGTGGAGTACTTGGACGCGTGTGATGGAGCATTGTCCTGCATGAAAATCATGTTTTTCTTGAAGGATGCAGACTTCTTCCTGTACCACTGCTTGAAGAAGGTGTCTTCCAGAAACTGGCAGTAGGACTGGGAGTTGAGCTTGACTCCATCCTCAACCCGAAAAGGCCCCACAAGCTCATCTTTGATGATACCAGCCCAAACCAGTACTCCACCTCCACCTTGCTGGAGTCTGAGTCGGACTGGAGCTCTCTGCCCTTTACCAATCCAG
Source organism: Bombina bombina (assembly GCF_027579735.1). NCBI lineage: Eukaryota > Metazoa > Chordata > Amphibia > Anura > Bombinatoridae > Bombina > Bombina bombina. The sequence continues at coordinate 1,070,174,393 of NC_069504.1, forward strand.
CCACGGGCCCATCCATCTGGCCAATCAAGACTCACTCTCATTTCATCAGTCCATAAAACCTTAGAAAAATCAGTCTTGAGATATTTCTTGGTCTTGACGTTTCAGCTTGTGTGTCTTGTTCAGTGGTGGTCGTTTTTCAGCCTTTCTTACCTTGGCCATGTCTTTGAGTATTGCACACCTTGTGCTTTTGGGCACTCCAGTGATGTTGCAGCTCTGAAATATGGCCAAACTGGTGGCAAGTGGCATCTTGGCAGCTGCACGCTTGACTTTTCTCAGTTCATGGGCAGTTATTTTGTGCCTTGGTTTTTCCACACGCTTCTTGCGACCCTGTTGACTATTTTGAATGAAACGCTTGATTGTTCGATGATCACGCTTCAGAAGCTTTGCAATTTTAAGAGTGCTGCATCCCTCTGCAAGATATCTCACTATTTTTGACTTTTCTGATCCTGTCAAGTCCTTCTTTTGACCCATTTTGCCAAAGGAAAGGAAGTTGCCTAATAATTATGCACACCTGATATAGGGTGTTGATGTCATTAGACCACACCCCTTCTCATTACAGAGATGCACATCACCTAATATGCTTAATTGGTAGTAGGCTTTCGAGCCTATACAGCTTGGAGTAAGACAACATGCATAAAGAGGATGATGTGGTCAAAATACTCATTTGCCTAATAATTCTGCACTCCCTGTAGATGCATTTTAGCCAATTAGTGCAGTGTCTGCCACTAGCCACGGGCGTGATCAGAATGCTATCTATATGGCCTACATGAGCTTGCTCTCCCCTGCTGTGAAAAGTAAATAAAATAGGCGGCCTTCAAGGGCTTAGAAATTATCATATGAGCCTTCTTAGGTTTGCTTTCAACTAGAATACCAAGAGAACAAAGCAAAATTGTTGATAAAAGTAAATTGGAAAGCTGTTTAAAATTACATGCCCTATTTGAAAAATTAGATTAGGAGGTAATACATTTATTATAGGTGGCGGCGGTGTAGGGGGATTTAGGTTACAGGCAAAAGAGCTGATTACTTTGTGACAATGCCCCACAAAAAGCCCTTTTAAGGGCTGGTAAAAGAGCTGGTTACTTTAGGGCAATGGCCCGCAAAAAGCCCTTTTAAGGGCTGGCAATAGAGCTGGTTACTTTGGGGCAATGCCACGAAAAAAGCCCTTTTCAGGGCTATTTGTAGGGTTAGACTTAGGTTTAGTGGTAGGGAATTTTTAGTATTTTAGGGGTTAATTAATTTAATATAGTTGGCGGCGGTGTAGGGGGATTAGATTAGGGGTTAATAATTTTAATATAGGTGGCGGCAGTGTAGGGGGATTAGATTAGGGGTTAATATATATTTAATATAGGTGGCGGCGGTGTAGGGGGATTAGATTAGGGGTTAATAATTTTAATATAGGTGGCGGCCGTGTAGGGGGATTAGATTAGGGGTTAATATATTTAATATAAGTTGCGGTGGTGTAGGGGGATTAGATTACATTAGAGGCAAAAGAGCTGATTACTTTGTGACAATGCCCTGCAAAAAGCCCTTTTAAGGGCTGGTAACAGAGCTGGTTACTTTGGGGCAATGCCACGCAAAAAGCCCTTTTCAGGGCTATTTTTAATTTAGTTTAGGGTAGGGATAGTTTAGTATTGTAGGGGGTAATAAATTTATTATAGGTGGCGGCGGTGTAGGGGGATTAGATTAGGAGTTAATACATTTAAAATAGGTGGTGGCAGTGTAGGGGGATTAGATTAGGGGTTAATATATTTAAAATAGGTGGCGGCGGTGTAGGGGGATCATATTAGGGGTTAATATATTTAAAATAGGTGGCGGCGGTGTAGGAGGTCAAATTAGGGGGTAATATAGTTTAAATAGGTGGCGGCGGTGTAGGGGGATCATATTGGGGGTAACTTAGTTAATGTAGGTGGCGGTGGGGTAGGGGGCTCACATTAGGGGGTAATATAGTTAAAATAGGTAGCATCGGTGTAGGGGGCTCACATTAGGGGGTAATATATTTAATATATATATGTAGCTGGCGGCGGGGTCCGGGAGCGGCGGTTTAGGGGTTAATATATGTATTGTTAGGAGTGAGAGGGGGGATTGCGGATAGAGGGGTATATGTGTCAGGCAGCCGACTCGGGCTATGTTTGGGAGGCGTGTTAGACAGTACGGTTGATTTAATAACTTAGTCAGGTTTTTTATACGGCGGCAGTTTCTAAAGTGCCATAAGTCACTGGTGACTCCAGAAATTTGTACTTACGCAGATTTCTGGACATCGCTGGTTTGTCAGACTTACGGCACTTTAGCATCTAACGGCACCGTATATGAGATAGCTCGAGTTGCGAGCTGAAACTACGGGTGGCGCAGGTTTCCATGCTTGCGCCGAAACCTGCGCCGTATATCGGATCGCGGCCAATATGTCAGTATATACCAGGGTTATAATACAATTTCGGCTAGATTACGAGTTTTGCGGTAAGCTGAAAAAGCAGCGTTAACAGTTCCTAACTCTGCTTTTTTACGCCCGCTGCTATTACGAGTCTTGCAGGTTTAGGGACACCGCACACTTTTTTGGCCTTAACGCAAATCAACTTACGTAAATTTCGTAAAGTCTTTTTTCAATGGGACTGGCATAGCGCCGGTGGGAGGCCAAAAAGTGAGCGGTGCACCCTCTACCGCCAAGATTCCTAACGCATTTTAAAGTCAGTAGTTATGAGTTTTACACTACAAAGCTGTAGCATAAAACTCATAACTAAGGTGCTAAAAAGTACACTAACACCCATGAACTACCTATTAACCCCTAAACCGAGGCCCTCCCGCATTGCAAGCACTAAAATAAAATTATTATCCCCTAATCTGCCGCTCCCGACATCGCCGCCACTATAATAAACATATTAACCCCTGAACCGCCGCACTCCTGCCTCGGAAACACTAGTTAAATAGTATTAACCCTTAATCTGCCGCCTCTAACATCGCCGCCACCTACATTATACTTATTAACCCTAATCTGCCGCTCCGGACATCGCCGCCACCTACATTATACCTATTAACCCCTAATCTGCTGCCCCCAACATCGCCGTCACCTACCTACATTTATTAACCCCTAATCTGCCGCCCTCAACGTCGTCGCCACTATTCTAAATTTATTTACCCTTTAAACCTAAGTCTAACACCCCCTAACTTAAATATAATTTAAATAAATATAAATAAAATTCCTATCATTACCTAAATTATTCCTATTTAAAACTAAATACTTATCTATAAAATAAACCCTAAGCTAGCTACAATATAACTAAAAGTTACATTGTATCTAGCTTAGGGTTTATTTTTATTTTACAGGCAAGTTTGTATTTATTTTAACTAAGTAGAAAGTAGAATTTAATAACTACCTAGCTATAATAAATACAAATTTACCTGTAAAATAAAACCTAACCTAAGTTACACTAACGCCTAACATAACCCTACAATTAAATCAATTACCTAAATTAAATACAATTAAATTAAATAAAATTAGCTAAATTACAAAAAAAAACCACTAAATTACAGAAAATAAAAAACAAATGACAAGATATTTAAACAAATTACACCTAATCTAATAGCCCTATAAAAATAAAAAAGCCCCCCCAAAATAAAAAAAAAAACCCTAGCCTAAACTAAACTACCAATAGCCCCTAAAAGGGCCTTTTGCAGGGCATTGCCCCAAAGAAATCAGCTCTTTTACCTGAAAAATAAATACAAACATCCCCCCAACAGTAAAACCCACCACCCACACAACCAACCCCCCAAATAAAACCCTGACTAAAAAAACCTAAGCTCCCCATTACCCTGAAAAGGGCATTTGGATGGGCATTGCCCTTAAAATTGCTCTATTGCTGCCCAAAGCCCTAACCTAAAAATAAAACCCACTCAATACATCCTTAAAAAATTCTAACACTAAACCCCGAAGATCCACTTACCGGGAGAAGTCTTCATCCAAGCGGAAATATGTCTTCAACGAAGCCGGCAGAAGTGGTCCTCCAGATGGGTTGAAGTGGTCCTCCAGACGGGCAGAAGTCTTCATCCAGACGGCATCTTCTATCTTCAGCCTTCCGACGCGGAGCGGGTCCATCTTCAAGAAATCCGGCGCGGAGCATCCTCTTCTTCAGAAGACTAACAACTAATGAAGGTTTCTTTAAATGACGTCATCCAAGATGGCGTCCCTTAGATTCCGATTGGCTGATAGAATTCTATCAGCCAATCGGAATTAAGGTTGAAAAAATCCTATTGGCTGACGCAATCAGCCAATAGGATTGAACTTCAATCCTATTGGCTGATCCAATCAGCCAACAGGATTGAGCTTGCATTCTATTGGCTGAATGGAACAGGCTGATTGGCACTGGGAATATAAACATCTCATAGGCTATTTGATACTATAATTCCCTTTGGTTGCAATTCTTGCATAAACCACTAGATGGAAGCAGACAACCAGAAATGCAGTGTCATCATCAACATTGCCAACAGTAAATATATCTCATCTTAAAATGCTTATTAAATATACTTTAATTTCCAGTATTAACAAACCACATGTTCCATATTGGATTATGTCATACTATTTACCCTGATTATTTCAAGACTAAATATGATATATTTCTTATAATATTTTAGAAGATGCCTTTAAAGTTGCATTTGATTATTATTCCATATTAATATAAATACAGCACATTTCACAACCTATACATCTCTTGATAGTGTTATTTTGGGTGTATGACAAACACAATTTATATATCATTTCTGGGACAATTTACTCGGTCTGAAATGAAAGAAACAATGTTGTTATTCTGAAGTAAATTGGTTAAACACTTAAAATAGACAGTTATATATATATTCACTTTAGATTTAAAGGTATCTTATGCGTTAGACACATCTCCCAGGTTCATATATATATATATGTTATTTGAGTATGTTAAATAGATTTGAAAATTATAGACAAATCATTTATATGACTTTTTAAGCTTCAAAGAGTTCAGTCCCAGACCCAGTACCACACATCTGAGGGCTTCATAATGCTAATATTTACTTTGAAGTGACCCATTGGTCTTATCTATGCAAATCCTTTGTTCTCTCCTGTGTAACCAAGAAGAAGCGGGGTTGGTCTGTTATGGCTACAGCCCACACAACTCATGTCAAGAGAGACAGCTGACCTGAAATATCAAAATGTATTTGATAGATATGCAGTTTATTTAATGCTATTCACAGGTACCTTGACATGCATCAACCCCTAATCCGCCAACCCCCAGATCTCAAAGTATCTAATAAAGTTATTAACCCCTAATCCACCAACCCCTCACAACACAATTTACCTATTAACACTATTAACCCCTAATCTGCCAACCCCCACAACGCAATCTACCTATTAACAATATTAACCGCTAATCTACCAACCCCCCACAACGCAATCTACCTAATTAACTTATTAACCCCTAAACCAGAGCTACTTAAAGGGACAGTCAAGTAAAAAAAAAAAACTTTCATGTTTTAAATAGGGCATGTAATTTTAAACAACTTTCCAATTTACTTTTATCACCAATTTTGTTCTCTTGGTATTCTTAGTTGAAAGCTAAACCTATGTTAATTTCTGAATTAATCTGAAAGCATTTTGACAATTTTTTACCACTAGAGGGCATTAGTTCATGTGTTTCATATAGATAACATTGATCTTGCGCACGTGAAGCTCCTAGACGTTAGCACTGATTGGCTAAAATGCAAGTCTGTCAAAAGAACTGAAATAAGGTTTGCAGAGGCTTAAATACAAGGTAATTACAGAGGTAAAATGTGTATTATTATAACTGTGTTGGTTATGGAAAACCGGGGAATGGGTAATAAAGAGATTATCTTTTTAAACAATAAAAATTCTGATGTTGACTGTCCCTTTAAATCAGCCAACAGGATTTATTTAGCTATCATCCTATTGGATTGAAATTTTCAGCCAATAGGAATTCAAGGTTCCCCAATATAAAATGGGTACGATCGCTTGAAGAGGACCCTCCACGTACCTTGCATTCAATCTTCAGTGTGTGGTGGATGATCACATGAAGAGGACCTCCACGTTGCTGATGACCGCCGTCGGAGAGGACCACAGCTCCAGATCCGCACATCGGAAGACCGCTCCACAACTCCGTCAAGAATAAAGAAGATGGTCCCACGATGGAGAAAGATGGATCTGCCTGGATGAAGACTGATGTCTGGACTTCAGGAACGGTGAGTACATTTTTTGGGGTTAGTGTTAGGCTCTTTTTATTTTTTAATGGGCAGCAAAAGAGCTGATTGCCCTTTTAAGGGTAATGCCCAAACAAATGCCCCTTTAAGAGCAATAGGTAGATTAGATTGTTTTAGAGTTAGGTCTTTTCTATTTTGGGGGATTGGGTGGGTGGGGGTTTTTACTGTTAGGGGTTATTTTGTATTTTTTTTATGGAAAAGAGCTGATTTCTTCAGGGCAATGCCCTACAAAATTAACTATTTTGCGGTGGCTTTTTTGTTTTTATAGGGATATTAGATTAGGTTTACATTTTTTATTTTGGATAATTTTGTTTATTTTTTCTGTAATCTTAGATTTTTTTATTTTTGTAATATTAGATTTTTTTATTTTAATTTAATTTTAGTTTTTTTTAATGTAATGTTAGGAGTTTTAATTTTAATGTTAAATTATGATTTTTTTATTTTGGTAGATTTTAATTAAGTTTTTTAGGGAGATAGTCTTTTTTATTTTACGTAGTTGGGGTTAATTTAAGGGGTGTTATTTTAGGGGGCTTAGTGATTAGATTAATACTTTGAGTTGTGGGGGATGTCAGTTTAGGGGTTAATAGGTTAATTAGGTACTTAGCATTATGGGTGGCGGATTAGGGGTTCATACATTTATTAGGTACTTTGCGATGTAGGGGGTGGCCGATTAGGGGTTACTACATTTATTAGGTACTTTGCAATGTGGGGGATGGTGGATTAGGGTTTAATACATTTATTAGGTAGTTGGTGATGTGGGGGTTGGCGGATTAGAGGTTAATAGTTTAAATAGGTAGATTGCATTGTGGGGGGATGGTGGATTAGGGTTTAATACATTTATTAGGTTCTTTGCAATGTGGGGGTTGGAATTGTGTTGTTGGGGGATGGCAGTTTAGACGTTAATACATTTTATTATTAGTTGTGATGTTGGGGAATGGTGTATATAGGGTGTTTAAATATTTTTTTGTTTTCTACTTAGACGCCGGCAGATCATATACTGCCGTAAGTCACTGGTGACTCCAGAAATGTCTATTTACGCACATTTCTCAAAGTTGAGGGCTTATCCTACTTACGGCATTATCTGATCTGGCACCGTATATGTCATTCATCTGATGTGGGAGGTGAACTTACTGGCGGCATGGGTTTCAGCAGTTGCGCTGAAACCTACACTGTATATGTAATTTTTCCCCATATGTCTGTTTCAGTCCCAACAAATTTCTGCTATAACAAGTAGTGTGCGTTGACAAAATTTGTTTTAAGTCATAAAGCCCTAAAAAAAGATAAATATCCTTATCAATAGTAAGTTCATCAAACACCCTTTGTAGTAAAATACGAAAGTTCTTTACTCAGCACACTATATTCAGGAACTGGTTGTTCATAGTTTGATATAATAATCACAAGTGATTTATTTATATTGTCCATAGTCACATCAGCATTTGTAATTATATCCAGTTTAGATGGGACATTATCTAAACTAAAGCTTTAATTACTTAGATTAACATCATGGGTACATATTGGTTTATGTGAGTCATTATGAAGAGACTGGGGGGAATTGTGCCTTCCTCTCCACGTCGTCTCTTCTCTATTCTGTCATCGGCATGCGACATCACAGAATCTCCTCTCATGTGACCATCGCTAAACCCAGTTGTTCTGATAGTCATCTTCATTGTGGTTAAACTTCTGTCTCTTGTGCTCCTTTAGTTCTTTCTGATATTCATCCAATAATTTATCGATATCCACTTTGAAACTTTAGCTCCTCAGCTGTATAGTGCTGTATAGTGCCTATCACACCATAATGTCAAACAAGCACTTGTCAAGTATGCTCTCAAACTATTTCTTGTACTTTTTGGTTTGAGAGCCTACTCAACAAGTGTTCATTTGAATCTTTTAAACTAGACAGAGAGGGGAGGGCTAGTCCAAACATAATAGAACAGACAGATCAGTCTGTGAATATGACTAGACATGTGCAACGCTAAAAAATTAGTTTTGTTTCATTTCATTAGTTAAATAAATAATTTTGTTTCGGGAAATTAGTTATGTGAAGTTTAAAAAAAAACCCAGATCCGTTTGTTTTTTAGGATCCGTTCGTTTTTCTGATCTATTCTTTATTCATATGCATTATTCTATTCTGAAGTTTAGAATAGAATAATGCATATGAATAAAGAATGGATCCAAAAAAAACGAAAGGATCCGAAAAACGATTTAATTTAACATAACTAATATGCCAGCGATTGCAGAAACAAAATAATCTAAAGCCGCCGCCCATATTGCCGACACTAAATAAAGCTATTAACCCCTAAACCGCTGTCCTCCCACATAGCCAACACTACCTAAACCAATTAACCCCTAAACCGCACACACCCCAACATCGCAAACACTAAAATAAACCAATTAACCCCTAAACTGCCCTTCCCAAACATTGCCAACACTAACTAAACCTATAAACCGCAGTTCCCCGACATCGCCAAAACTAAATAAACCTAATAGCCCCTAAACCGCCATTTCCAAACATCGCCGACACTAACTAAACCTATTAACCCCTAAACCGCCACCCCCCACATCGCAACAACCTAAATTAAACTATATTAACCCCTAAACCTAACACCCCCTAACTTTACCTTAATTAAAATAAACCTAAATTAAGGTTACAATTATTAACTAACTACCTTTTTAAAAATAAATACAAACTTACCTGTGAAATAAAATTAAAACCTAAGCTAGCTACAATATAACTATTTACTAACTACCAAGTTCTCAAACTTACCTGTGAAATAAAAATAAAACCTAAGCTTACACTAATAAAACCTAACATTAAAAAATAAAAAAGCTAACATTACAAAAATAATTAAAACTACAATTACAAAAAATAAGAAACTCTAAAATTACAAAAAATAGCAAACAAAATTATCCAAAATAATAAAAATTAATCCTATTCTAATACCCCATTTAAAAAAAACACCCCAAAATAAAAAACCTTATCTATAATTGCCCTTAAGTTAACAGCTCTTTTGCAAAAAACTAAAAACAAACCCCCCGTAACATTACAAACCCCCACCACCACCCCCAAACCCACACAATTAAAAATAAACCTCATCTACCCATTGCTCCAAAAAGGGCATTTGTATGGGCATTGCCCTTAAAAGGGCATTCAGCTCTTTTACGGCCAATTAAAAATTAAAAATGCCAAATCTTTAAAAAAATAAATAAATAAAAAAAATCCCATTACAAAAAATAACAAACAAAATTATCCAAAATAATAAAAAATATTCCTATTCTAATACCCCATTTTTTTTAAAAAAACACCCCAAAATAAAAAACCCTAATCTGTAATAAACTACCAATAGGGCCTTTTGCCAAACAGCTCTTTTGCTAAAAAATTAAAACAAACACCCCCTAACATTACAAGCCCCAACCCTCCAAATCCCCAAAATAAAAAAAGCCTAATCTACCCATTGCCCTGAAAACAGCATTTGTATGGGCATTGCCCTTAAAAGAGCATTCAGCTCTTTTTTGCCCATTTAAAGCCCTAATCTAAAAAAAAAAAACACACCCCAAAAACATACCTAACACTAACCCCAAAATCGGTACTCATAGTTGCTGAAGTCCGGCGAAAAATCTTCATCCCAGCGTTGAAGCATCTTCATCCAGGCGACTCCATCTTCAACCATCATGGGACCGGCATCTTCTTCCTCCCGGCGGAGGTTCAGGTGGAAGTGGAGGTCCTCTTCATGCGATCGTCCGCCGCACACTGAGGATTCAATGCAAGGTACCCCTTTTATATTGGTGTACCGTTGCATTCCTATTGGCTGAAAAATTAAAATCAGCCAATAGGAATTAGAGCTGCTTAAATCCTATTGGCTGATTTGAATCTGCAGAGATGAAGAAGATGCCGGTCCCGTGATGGATGAAGATGGAGCCACCTGGATGAAGATGCTTCGCCACTGGGATGACGATCTTTTGCCAGACTTCAGCAACTGTGAGTACCGATTTTGGGGTTAGTGTTATTTTTTTTTGGGGGGGGGGTTTAGATTAGGGCTTTTAATGGGCCGAAAAAATAGTTGAATGCCATTTTAAGGGCAGTAAAAGTGCTGAATGTCCTTTTAAGAACAATGCCCATACAAATGCCCTTTTCAGGACAATTGGGTAGATTAGTTTTATTTAGTTGTTTTTTTATTTTGGGGGTGGGGGTTTGTAATGTTAGGTGGTGATTGTTTTTCTTCGTTTGCAAAAGAGCTGTTAACTTTAGGGCAATGCCTTTTAAGGGCCCTTGGTAGTTTATTATAGATTAGGGTTTTTTGTTTTTTTCTAAACGGGTATTAGAATAGGAATAATTTGTATTATTTTGGATAATTTCGTTTGCTATTTTTTGTAATGGTGTTTTTTTAATTTTTTGTAATTTTAGTGTTTATTATTTTTTTGTAATTTTAATTTTAATTTTTTTGTAATGTTAGATTTTTTATTTTTGTAATGCTAGTTTTTTTATTTTTGTAATGTTAGGTTTTAGTGTAAGCTTAGGTTTTATTTATTTTAACTAGGTAGTTAGTAAATAGTTATATTGTAGCTAGCTTAGGTTTTATTTTTATTTCATAAGTAAGTTTGTATTTATTTTTATATAGGTAGTTAGTTAATAATTGTAACTTTAATTTAGGTCTAATTTAATTATGTTAAAGTTAGTTGCTAGGTTTAGGGGTTAATATAGTTTAATTTAGGTTGTCGCAATGTGGGGGCCGGCGGTTTAGTGGTTTAAAAAGTTTAGTTAGTGTTGGTGATGTGGGTGTACGGCGGATTAGAGGTTAATAGGTTTAGTTAGTGTTGACGATTTAGGGGAACTGCGGTTTAGGGGTTAATAGGTTTAGTTAGTGTCTGCAATGTTTTGGGAACTGTGGTTTGGGGGTTAATAGGTTTAGTTTGTGTCATCGATATTTGGGAATTGCAGTTTAGGGGTTAAGAGGTTTAGTTTTTGTCAGCGAACTGCGGTTTAGGGGTTAATAGGTTTAGTTAGTTTTGGCGATGTTTGGGAATGCCGGTTTAGGGGTTAATAGGTTTATTTAGTGTTGATGATTTTGGGGAATGGTGGTTTATGGGGTTAAAAGGGTTATTTAGTGATTTAGTTAGTGTCGGCGATGTCGGGGAACTACGGTTTAGGTTAGAACAATGAAAAATTCTGAATATGAATAAAGAATGGATCCGAAAATTCGGAAACTGAATAATTCATTTTCAGATTTTTTGGGGATTTTAGTTATGGTGCTGATTCGGAAATTCGGATGCATTCAAATCTCTGAATCGGCCAAAATTCGTCCAAAAACTAAATTCGGACAAAACGAAGCGCACATGTCTAAATATGACACACTTAGAATGTATCAATGAATGGAAGACAGAATGTTTACACTTAGGAAATGTCACATTAGAAAGTTTGGAGGAAAGTGTACCAAGTAGCAGCAGAAAGCACATGAAAATGAAATGTATGATAACAAATGCAAGAAGCATAATGGTTACAATGGTGGAGGGCTATACTTTATTCAGGAGGAACAGGTGTAATAAAAGGAGTGGAGGAATTTGCATGTATAGTAAACCTGACCTTAAACCTACAATAAGGGAAGATATTTATCATGATATGTGATTGTGGGTTGAAATAAAGAAAGGGGGACAAATCCTAAAACATGCTACAACCCCCCCCCCCCCCCACACACACACACACACACACACACACACATTAGTAACATGGAGAAAAAACAACTACTAATGAAACAGGAAAGGCTGCTAATAATACCTGTACTGTAATTATTGTTAATTTAAGCTACTCCAACATAAACTGGATCAATAAAACTAGTAATACAGCTAAGATAGATATATTTTTAACTATTCTCAAAGATAACTTTATGTCACAATTAAAAGGAGGAATGAACTAAAAAAAAAGATATATTGGATTTAGTGTTATCAAACAATACAGAAATAATATCAAACAGAAGTCAAAGAACATTCGGGTAAGAGTGATCATAACATGTTCACGTTTGAAATCACTTTTCAGAAACAGTGTTATAAGGGTTCAACTAAGACTTTTTATTTTAAGAAAGCAAAATTCAGTAAGTATTCTCTAATAAAAATACAGAGGATAAATGGATAACATTCAAAACTTTGTTAAATAAATATACACATTAACACATACCACATGGTTATGAAGGTAAAAGAAGAAAAATCAAGCCAATGTGGCTAAATAAACGTGTTAAGAGAAATTTGGAAAAAAATGTAGGGCATTTAAATTATTCAAAGAAAATAGTATAGACTCAACATTCCAAATATATAAGGAATGTAAAAAAGCATGCAAATAAGCAATCAAATTAGCCAAAATTGAAAATAAAACATTAATTCAAAGGATTCTAAGACAGACCCTAAAAGTTTTTTTAATTACATAAAAATCTAAGAAGGAAAATATAGGTACATTAAAATGTGTAAAGGGTAGCATGATTAACAGTGACAGGGAGAAGGCTGAGGTACCTAACCAGTTCTTTTCTTCAGTATACAAGAGAGGAACCAGTGGGAGATACTTTGAAACAAACTACAAGTTCCAGATTGGCCATGCAGGCTACCGGGACTTTTCCGGGCGGACTGCCGTCGCCATAGGGCCACATCCTTGGTTAGGGAGGTCACATAGTCTTCAAGGTTGTTCATCTCCTTACAAGGGTGTGGCGGTTTGTGGCAGCATAAAAGTGGCCCTAGGCAAGGTAGTGGGGTGAAAGCGGGGTCGGGAGTGCTGGGGCCGGTCTGCCAACATTTCCAGGGTCAGACGGCCCTGACTAGAACATACAAGCCCATACTTTTAAATGGGTTATCTCTAGAGGATATCAGGAAAAAAATTGGATAATATTAAGGTAAATAAAATTCCAGGCCCAGATGTAATACCAACAAGCCAGATTATTAGCGAAAATACAGAAAAATAACAATTGCAATGACTTCCTTTGTATTTCAAGATGCTGCCAGCCCCGGTTACTTCCCCACCATCTGCACAAAACTGTTTTTTAGATGGCGGTGCAGTCCTTCACCATCTGCATAGAACTGTTTTTTTAGATGGTGGTGCAGTCTTTCACAAGAAGCTTCCTAAACCTCTTTCTCCCACTTCAGGTCTCAGCAGAAAACCTCAGAAGAAAAGGCCAACAATGGTACTATATAGCTTAGCAAAGAGCCTGCACTAAAAGGAACATACTGGGTTACTTGAAGGAATTGAATATTAAACCTCCTTGTGAAAGGCTGTGCCGCCATCTAAAAACACCAGATGGAATACACCCTAGGGTTTTTCAGGAATTTAGCACTGTTATAGCCAGGACCGTCTTTAACACAGGGCAAAAGGGGCAGCTGCCCAGGACCCAGTTTCTTTTGAGGGGCCCAAGAGTCCTAAAAAAAAAAAAAAAAAATTTTTTTTTTTATGGTTCATACCAGACTGCTGATTTGACATGGGGAACACACACATTCAGTCCTAATACTGTCACAGTCAAAAGTATTCTGCTTATATATATATATATATATATATATATATATATATTTTATATATATATATATATATATATATTTATTTTAAACTTTGCCAGACCGTGCCGGTGTCATGTGATATGCCAAGCTATTGCCATGTGCTGTTTTAGATGTGCACTGTGCAGCACTGAATGCAAAGCCCTAACTCAGCATCCAGCCTTCCCACTGCATCATAAAAGGTCCTACTGGGGTTACCACTGTTACCAGGTAACTGCTCTGGTGGTGGGGATTGTTTCTGGGTAGGGCTGACTGTAGGCGCATGCAGCAGAAAGCTGGAGCGGCAAGGACGTGAGGATTTGAGCATCTGTGCTGCTGCATACACTGCTCTCTTCAGTCTTGAGGCTGTGTGACTCATCTCACACTGTATCCATGCAGCCTTGGACAGACAGCATCCAGTCTGCTGGTCCCCTTAGCCCTGCTCTTTCTGCTGTGGCCCTAAGATCAACTAACTGAAGTTTGTTAGGGGAACAGTGCTTTGTAGAAAGGTGTCAGTGGGAAGAATAGGTGAGTGCACACACACCCCTCCCCATGCAGCATTGTCTAGTGCAAGGTGAGAGGGAACTTGTTCCTAGCAAATAAGTGACATGTGCTGCTGTGGCTGATGTATAGTGTCATGCTGATACTTCACACATTAATGTAAGGTTTATTTTTATAGTTTTTGTTTTCTCTCCATCTCAGATTTTACAGCTTCCCATAGTAGTTCTGCTGTTCCAGTCAGTAAACTTATACTGCACCTCCATGCTTCCTCCTCAGTCTTTACCTTGCTTTGATCCTGTTGGCTGCCCTAAATCTCTTTAACCAACTAACCTCACACCAGAATCACATTCAAAAGAATATTAAATTAATCCACAGTGGAGGAATTTATATATTTATTTACTTATTAGTACTGCTTAGGTCCAGTTTCACATATTGCAATTTATTTCATTTTTTAAATGATTAGCTCAGCAGTAGATAATCCACTGCTGGGCTAATAATTAAAAAAAAATTGATTTAGTTGTTTTTTGGGATGTTGGGGTGGAGAGTGAAATTGCATGGGGGGGGGGGCCCAAGAAAATTTTCGCCCAGGGTCCAGTCAATATTAAAGACGGCCCTGGTTATAGCCAAACCTCTATTATTAATTTTTCAAGGCTCATTATCCTCAGCCATAGTACCCCAGGACTGGTGTAAAGCTGATGTGGTGCCACTTTGTAAAAAGAGAAGCAGGACTGATCCAGGTAGCTATAGACCAGTTAGTCTGCTAGTGGGGAAGATACTTGAAGGGATTATATTGATTAGTATATTTGTGTAATCAAGACTTTGGGGTAGATTTAACTAGCAGTGGATGCTGCTTTCTACCCCCAAAGTTTCAGGTCCGTCTGAAACTTGATTTAAGAAGCAGCGCTCCTTAACTTGTCCGCCACCTTTTAATGTGCAATGTTAAATGCCGACAGCGTATGATGTCTGCATTTAGCAATGTCCGCCCGGCATTTGTTAAATTTACCCCCAAGAGTTCAAATCCGCAGTACTGGGCCTTGTTCTTTTTTAATATTTTAATTAATGACTTGGAGCAAGGATTAAATAGTAACATCTCTATTTTTGCAGATGATACAAAGTTGTGCAAGGTCATTAGGTCACCGCAGATTAGCCAAACTGGGTCTGATTCCTCTAGAAAAAAGGCTCTTGAGAGGTGACATGATTACTTTATATAAATGTATTCAAGACCCATATAAAAAAGGATTGTGGGACCTCTGTTTATTCCAAGAATTTTTTGTGACAAGAGGTCACAATTTAAGGCTGCAGAAAAGGAGATTTAATCTTCAGCAATGTAAATGTTTTTTTCACTGTAAGAGCAATCAAATTGAGGAACTCATTACCTAAGGAGGAAGTAAATGCTAATACCTTTATATAAATACATTTAAAAATGGTTTAGATACATTTCTGTCTAGAAACTGAATTCAGGCATATGATTGCTTGTGTTAAATGGGTCACGTTTTAATGGAATTAATTTAAGCTCAACTGAAGCTTTTATCTAGATAAATTAAGATTTGTATAGTTTGATTTCGATGGACTTTGGGGGGGGGGGGTTTCAACCACATCTACTATGTTACTATTTTACATGAGAAGAGATTCCATAACCTCACATGCCGAGGACAGGATAGAGAAGAAACAGGGCAGACATGAAGGTGCAATGCCCCTGGAAGTCAGGCAAGATAGCTCTGATACTACTATTGGTGCAATGTTATTTAAATACCCTTTTATTGAAGGTACAAGAATCTGTGTGGTTCAATGTATCTTTAGATAAAAGCAAGGCATTAGAGAATTTGTCCAGAATTGATTGCATTATTATTAAAGATGCGGATAAGGGAGGGGCAGTAATTATAATGGATAAAGAGTATTACAGACAAGAGACATTCATTTATACTTGTATGTGTGTGCGTGTGTATACATATGTGTGTGTGCATGTGTGTATATATGTATGTGTGTGTATATATGTACATGTGTGTATGTATATATATATGTGTGTGTGTGTGTATATATATATGTATGTGTATATATGTATATGTGTGTGTATATATATATATATATGTGTGTGTGTGTATATATATATATGTGTGTGTGTGTATATGTATGTGTGTGCATATGTATATATATGTGTGTGTATATATATGTGCGTGTATATATATATTTGTGTGTGTATATATGTTTGTGTGTGTGTGTGTATATATATATATATATATATATATATATATATATATATATGTGTGTGTGTGTGTACTTGTTTATGTGTGCATAAACCTATTTGCTTATGTGTACGTGTGTGTAGATCTGTGTTTATGTGTGTGCAGATCTAACTGTTCTATTTTGTGTGTGTATGTATCTGATTGTTTGTGTAGGTGTGGGCATTTAGAGCTTTTTTTAATGTATATTTATATGCAATTTTTTGTGTCTTGCTTATGTGTGATTCTGGACTCCAAGGTAATATTCAAACCGTCTTTCTTTTATACATGTTCTTAGAACATCCCTTTAAACAAACAATTCACCACTTTGGCTGCTTGCCAAGATTATAACCAGGAGATTTATGTTCAAATGACACCTGGAAATAGGGTTTTGAATGGGAGAGCATATTATGAAGAATAATTTGTATTGACAATTAAAAGTATCCCAAAAACTTTCCACATGTTCGCCTACATTTTTCCACCTCAAACAGATATGAAATTTGTGTCAGATGGGACATCTGCAGATAAGTACTCTCTCCCTCAATATCATCCGCTCACTTTTTTGGCCAGACTTGGAAATACCGCAAATCCACTTACGTAAATTGCGTATCCTCTTTTTTTCAATGGGACTTGCATAGCACCGGTATTACGAGTCTGACATAAAGTGAGCGGTACACCCTCTCCTGTCAAGACTGGTACCGCATTTTAAAGTCAGTAGTTAAGAGTTTTACACTACAACGCCGTAGCATAAAACTCTTAACTAAAGTGCTAAAAAGTACACTAACACCCATAAACTACCTATTAACCCCTAAACCGAGGCCCTCCCACATTGCAAACACTAAAATAAAATTTTTAACCCCTAATCTGCCGAACCAGACATCGCCGCCACTATAATAAATATATTAACCCCTAAACCGCCGCACTCCCACCTTGCAAACATTAGTTAAATATTAATCCCTAATCTGCCATCCCTAACATCGCCAACACCTACCTACATTTATTAACCCCTAATCTGCCGCCCCCAACGTCGCCGCCACTATACTAAAGTTATTAACCCCTAAATCTAAGTCTAACCCTAACCCCCCCTAACTTAAATATAATTTAAATAAATCTAAATAAAATTACTATAATTAACTAAATTATTCCTATTTAAAACTAAATACTTACCTATAAAATAAACCCTAAAATAGCTACAAAATAACTAATAGTTACATTGTAGCTAACTTAGGGTTTATTTTTATTTTACAGGCAAGTTTGTATTTATTTTAACTAGGTAGAATAGTTATTAAATAGTTATTAACTATTTAATAACTACCTAGCTAAAATAAAGACAAATTTACCTGTAAAATAAAACCTAACCTAAGTTACACTAACACCTAACACTACACTATAATTAAATGAATTCCCTAAACTTAATACAATTAAATAAAATTATCTAAAGTACAAAAAAAACACTAAATTACAGAAAATAATAAACAAATTACAAGATTTTTAAACTAATTACACCTAATCTAATCTCCCTAACAAAATAAAAAAGCCCCCCCCCCCCCAAAAAAAAGCAATACCCTACACTAAATTACAAATAGCCCTTAAAAGGGCCTTTTGCGGGGCATTGCCCCAAAGTATTCAGCTCTTTTACCTGTAAAAAAAATTACAAACCCCCCCCAACATTAAAACCCACCACCCACACAACCAACCCTACTCTAAAACCCACCCAATACCCCCTTAAAAAAACCTAACACTAACCCCTTGAAGATCACCTTACCGGGAGAAGACTTCATCCAACCAGGCCGAAGTCCTCAACAAATCCAGCAGAAGTGGTCCTCCAGACGGGCAGAAGTCTTCATCCAGACGGCATCTTCTATCTTCATCCATCCGGCGCGGAGCGGGTCCATCTTCAAGACATCTGATGCGGAGCATCCTCTTCTTTCCACAGCGACTGAAGAATGAAGGTTCCTTTAAGTGACGTCATCCAAGATGGCATCCCTTAGATTCCGATTGGCTGATAGAATTCTATCAGCCAATCAGAATTAAGGTAGGAAAAATCATATTGGCTGATGCAATCAGCCAATAGGATTGAACTTCAATCCTATTGGCTGATCCAATCAGCAAATAGGATTGAGCTGGCATTCTATTGGCTGTTCCAATCAGCCAATAGAATGCCAGCTTAATCCTTTTGGCTGATTGCATCAGCCAATAGGATTTTTTCTACCTTAATTCCGATTGGCTGATAGAATTCTATCAGCCAATCGGAATCTAAGGGATGCCATCTTGGATGACGTCACTTAAAGGAACCTTCATTCTTCAGTCGCTGTGGAAAGAAGAGGATGCTCCGCATCAGATGTCTTGAAGATGGACCCGCTCCGCGCCGGATGGATGAAGATAGAAGATGCCGTCTGGATGAAGACTTCTGCCCGTCTGGAGGATCACTTCTGCCGGCTTTGTTGAGGACTTCGGCCCGGATGGATGAAGACTTCTCCCGGTAAGGTGATCTTCAAGGGGTTAGTGTTAGGTTTTATTAAGGGGGTATTGGGTGAGTTTTAGAGTAGGGTTGGTTGTGTGGGTGGTGGGTTTTAATGTTGGGGGGGATTTGTAATTTTTTTACAGGTAAAAGAGCTGATTACTTTGGGGCAATGCCCCGCAAAAGGCCCTTTTAAGAGCTATTTGTAATTTAGTGTAGTGTAGGGCTTTTTTTTATTTTGGGGGGGCTTTTTTATTTTGTTAGGGGGATTAGATTAGGTGTAATTAGTTTAAAAATCTTATAATTTGTTTATTAGTTTATTATTTTCTGTAATTTAGCGTTTGTTTGTTTTTTGTACTTTAGATAATTTTATTTAATTGTATTTAATTTAGTTAATTTATTTAATTAAAGAGTAGTGTTAGGTGTTAGTGTAACTTAGGTTAGGTTTTATTTTACAGGTACTTTTGTGTTTATTTTAACTAGGTAGTTATTAAATAAGTTTTTTTGTTTTGTTTTTAAAATATTTATTTATAGATCAACAGCATAACAATGTTTATCGGGACAAGAACAAAAGCAATAATAAGATACATTGATTCCACATATTCCGTTCGGCTAACAGAGTAAATTTATACAGAATAAATGATAAATTCCTTTTTCATCTTAACAAAATTTCCACCAAAAACAAAATAAAAAAAAAGAAATCTGCATATAAGACATCCTCTTGGTCAGGAGCTGCACACTCCATTTGATGTATTCTTGTGCTGTTAGCTGTTTTTTTTTATTTTTCCTAAAACCAAATAAGCACACACATCAAAACAAAAACAAAAAAAAAAGGGGGAGGGGGGAGAAAGTGTCTCCTCCCCCTACTCCTCTCCCAACTCTCCTCTCTCCTCAAGCCATGCACTTGGAAAGTGGCCAGCAAATACTTGTAATTGAACATATGAGGTTTTCTTAAATGGTTTAACTAACATAGTTTGAACCGTGGGTGGACACGATAAAATAAACACTTTCCAGCGTTTAAAAAACAGCACTAACCGCTCATCAGTTGGATTTTGTAGACTATATTGTTCAAGTGTATATTGTGTGGCTAACGCCTTCTTTAGTTCTTTCAGGTTAGGTGCTGTTTTGGCCTTCCATGATCTTAGTATTAAGGTACGACCCAGCAATATAATCATATTGATTAATTTGAGATTCTAACGGGCTATCTGTGGTTTCACTAGGAAAAATATTTCTATCGGTTGGATGTCATAGTCTAACTTAAGGGTTACATTCATCCAATATAATACTTTAGACCAAAACTGACCAATCTTTGGGCAGGCTCAGAAGCAATCTAGTAGATCTGCACTAGCTGCACTACATCTGGAGCATAAGTTTCTTGTCTTATACCATCTAGATAGTCTTGCCGGTGTTAAATAGGTCATTAGGGATAGTTTAATCTGCGATTCTCTCCATGTAGTCAAGACCCAACTTTTCTCTGTTACTTTAAAAGCATTCACTACGACTAGACCATCTATCTCTGGAAATATCTTACTCCATTTTCCAACTATATATTCAACTTGCTCTTCAGAGGGCCCTTGATTAAGAAGAACGTAAAACGGAGCAATGGAATGGAACACCCTTTGGAAAATATTGATCCTAGCTTGTATCTCACGGAGTGACCAACCGCCCCATATCTTTGCTTTAATTCGAATACCAAATGTCTAACTGTAAATAGGCATAAAAGTCTTTGTTTGAAAGTCCAAATTGGTTACTTAATTCCATAAAAGCTACAGGCTTTAGATCTGAGTTTAATATTTGATTGACATATACTATCCCCTTAGTGGACCAACTTTTAAAAACTTCATCAGTCATCCCTGGTGGAAAAATTGGATTACCTATAATTGGTAAGTATTTAGAGATATATGGAGAGCAACCTACTAACCCACAGAGTTTTTGCCAAGCTATAATTATATATCTAAAAGTTATCAATGAAAAGATCGTCGAGGGAAGGGCAGTAATTGGGCAGTGTAAAATAGTGTCTAAACTAAAAGGTGCCATCATAGAAGCCTCCCAGGCGACCGCAGCGACTTGTTCTTGTTCTGTTAACCAATCCACGGCAACCTTGATGCTTGTCGCTAAACTATAGGATTGTACATTAGGGAGATTAAGGCCTGCTGCTTCTTTATTATTCATTAGTCTAGCTACCGAGATACGGGCTTTTGCGCCTTTCCATAGGAATTTGAAACACGCCTCATTGTATTTATTTATATCTGCATTATGGATAGGCACTGGAATATTCTGAATAAGATAGAATAATTTTGGAAAAATAATAGTTTTTATAAGCATAACCCTCACTGTTAATGAAATAGGAAGTTTTATCCAGTCTTCCATTTTTTTCTTACAATCTAAGAAACATTTGGTAAAATTCAAATTATACCATTCCTCCGGGTTTAATACCTAAATTAAATAGGTTATCTGGGAAGTTTCACTAAAAGGGTGTTTAAAACCTTGTTCTCTTTTATTTAACCACAAAAGTTCGGATTTTGACAGATTGATGTTATATCCTGAAATTAGACCAAAAGTTTCGGTCATGTCCAGAACAAGCGGGAGTATCTTCTTTATATTACTCAGACATAGAAGTATGTCATCTGCATACATTAATACCATCAATTTCTGATCCCCTATCTGAATTCCATCCAATTGTTGGCGAAACAAAATCGCCAATGGCTCCAAAGAAATGTTGAATAACAATGGAGACAGAGGGCAGCCTTGGCGAGTGCCCCTTTGTAATACTAAACGCTGTGACAACTCACCATTAATAAGTAACGATGAATTTGGTGCCGAATAGATTATACGGATAAATTCGTACAAATGCCCAGTTAATCCAAACTGCTCTAGGGAAAAAAATAAATGTTTCCATGAAATACGATCAAACGCCTTCTCCACATCAACCGTTAATAGCGCTAAGTCAACCATATCTCTATGTCTTGATATTCTGAATTTATTCCAAAAGAAATCTAATAATGTCATGATCTTACGTATATTTTTAGTTGGGTTTCTCCCAGCCATAAAACCCGCTTGGTTCTCATGAATTATTAGGCCTAAATACGGACTCAGTCTTTTTGCTAAGATAGATGTTAACAACTTATAGTCCGTGTTTAATACAGAAATGGGCCTATATGAATCTGGGAATTCTAAGTCTTTTTTTTGGGTATCAGGGATACTACCGCAGCTGCAAAGTATGGGGAACACTTATTGTTCTTGATAAAGTAAAAATTAAATAGCTCCACCAATGATGGGGCTATCTGTTGTTGGAGAATCCTATAGAATTCTATAGGAAGACAGTCTGGAACTGCTGCTTTGTTGTTTTTCGCTGCCAAAATAGCCGCAATAGTCTCCTCTATCGTAATAGGGCTATTAATCTCTGACAAAATTTCAGTTGGAATTTTAGGTATCTTAATTTTATCCCATAAGATTCTCCTTTTGTCTACATCATGCTCCTCTGCTCTGTATATCTTACTAAAATAGTCATAAAATACTTTGATGATATCTGCATTGTTAGTAAATCTTTCATTGTTGGATCTAATGGCCGTTATACTATTTCTGTTAGTGGCTTTAAAGCCTTTAGCTAATCTGGCTAAAAATTTTGCCGATCTACCAGCAAAGCCCCCATAGATGGCTTTTTGTCTTTGGATTTCTAATGAGGACTTTTGTTTAATAAATATATCATATGCCGATTTGGCATTTATATATTTCCGCCAATTATCGGTCGATCACTCCTCAAAATATGCTCTATATGTATTCTTTACTTGATTAGACAATTGGAATTCCTGTTGTCTGGCTCTTCTTTTAAATTTACACATATAAGCCTTAATCTTCCCTCGTAAGACAGCTTTAGCTACTTCCCAAAAAAGTTCAGGTCTGTTTTTATATGCATTATTAAACCTATAATACTCTTGCCATTGATTGCTCAACCAGTTGTGAAAGTTGATATTGTTAACTAGATATTTGGGGGAAAAATGGTCTGATTAACAGGTCTTTCCAGCCGAGATGTATTTAGTGCTAAAGCAATCACTGCGTGATCAGAAATGACTATATCCCCTATAGATGCTCTCCACTCAAGACCAATCAAGGGTTCTGCAATAAAAAAAAAAATCTATCTGGGACAAAGATTATTGACCCTTCGATAGACAAGTAAACGCTCTCAGGTCTGGATTCTGCAAACGCCAAATATCTATTAGACCCAATTGTGAGCATAGTTTCTGTAGGATATGCGTTTTCCTCTCACGTATACACCTAGGGGCTTTATTATCTCTGTCCATGATAGGATCCGCTATTAAATTAAAATCTCCCACAACTATGAGATTTTGGCCAGTGAATTTATGTAAATATAATAGCATTTTATCCCAAAACTCCTTATCAACATTGTTTGGTCCGTATATATTACATAGCACATATCGGATTTTATTATAGGTTAATTCTATAATTATAAAGCATCCTTCCTGATCTATACGAGTAGATTCTATTTTATATTCTATGTTTTTACTAAAGAGGATTGCTACTCCTCTCTTGCGTGTATTATAGGGGGCAGCTATAACTTCTCCAACCCATTTGGTCTGAAGTTTTGAAACTTCAGATATTTTTAGATGTGTCTCTTGTAAAAAAGCGATATCAGGTTTCATTTTCGCTAAATGTTTAATTATCGTTTTCCTTTTTATTGGGGAGGTTATTCCCCCAACGTTCCAGGAGGCCAATTTAAGCGTAGCCAACATAGCCCTTATAAAATATTATTTCTAACTCTCCCATCTCTACATCATATGCATACATGGTTGGGAGAAGGGTAGGAGGAGAGAGGGAGAGATAATAGAGAGGAAAAAAAAGGAAGAAGGAGGAAAAAAAGGAAAAGGGTATTTATTATCTTTTTCACAATAAAAAACCATTTCACAATCCTGTAAATATTAAACCAAAACATATACTCTTAAAAATAATCAACATAATTCAACCTTGAACCAACTTTAGTGTACCCACAAACCGTTCCTACTGAATGGTACAAACTCATCGGATACCCATTTCTTTGCACAAAGACCTCGCTTCACTGCTATTATTTAACGTGTAAGAGGTACCTGCCTTACTCACTAAAAGTTTCGCGGGATATACCAGTCTAACAGTACATTCTGCTTTCAAAAATTTGTCAAAAAAGGGAGACATTTCTCTTCTCTTGGCCGAGGACTCGGCAGAAAAGTCTTGAAAAATCATAATTTTATGTGTGTGAATATTTAAGGCATTACGTTTTCTATAGTGTTTCAGATATAACATTTTGTCCTGATAATTCACAAATTTAAAAATGATAGGTCTTGGTTTAAGCAGTGTATTATTTTCTCTAGGGATACCCATTCTATGAGCTCTCTCAATCAGGAATGGGGTGGGGGCGGGGGAATCAAGAGTGCCTGAGGCAAAGTGACCGAAACAAAGAGCAATAGGTCTTGAAATTCCACTGATTCAGGAAGGCCAATAACCCTCAAATTGTTACGCCTTGACCTGTCTTCAAGGTCCTCAACACGGGCTTGTAATTGGGAAATGGCCTTACCTTGAGCAGTTATAGTTGAGCCATAGCTGTTTAATTTGTCCTCAACATCAGACACCCTTGTCTCCACCTCGTCCATTAGTGTTAGGTGTTAGTGTAACTTAGGTTAGTTTTTATTTTACAAGTACTTTTGTATTTATTTTAACTAGGTAGTTATTAAATAGTTAATAACTATTTAGTAACTATTCTACCTAGTTAAAATAAATACAAACTTGCCTGTAAAATAAAAATAAACCCTAATCTAGATACAATGTAACTATTAGTTATATTGTAGCTAGCTTAGGGTTTATTTTATAGGTATTTAGTTTTAAATAGGAATAATTGATTAAATGATAGGAATATTTATTTAGATTTATTTAAATTTTAAGTTAGGGGGTGTTAGGGTTAGGGTTAGACTTAGGTTTAGGGGTTAATAACTTTAATATAGTGGCGGCATATTAGGGGTTAATAACTATAATGTAGGTGTCGGCGATGTTGGGGGCAGCAGATTAGGGGTTAATACATATAATGTAGGTGGTGGCGGTGTCCGGAGCGGCAGATTAGGGGTTAATAATATAATACAGGTGTCGGCGATGTCGGGGGCGGCAGATTAGGGGTTAATAAGTGTAAGATTAGGGGTATTTAGACTCGGGTTCATGTTAGGGTGTTAGGTGTAGACATAAATGTATTTTTCCCATAGGAATCAATGGGGCTGCGTTAGGAGCTAAACGCTGCTTTTTTGCAGGTATTAGAGTTTTTTTCAGCCGGCTCTCCCCCATTGATTCCTATGGGGAAATCGTGCACAAGCACGTTTAGCCAGCTCACCGCTAACGTAAGCAGCGCTGGTATTGAGGTGAGATGTGGAGCAACATTTTGCTCTATGCTCACTTTTTTGCGGTTAACGCCGGGTTTGTAAAAACTCGTAATACCAGCGATGTCTGTAAGTGAGCGGTGAGCATAAACTGCTTGTTAGCACCGCATAGCCTCTAACACAAAATTTGCAATCTAGCCGATAGGTTTTAAAAATCATCTGCTCTTAAAAAACTGGGGCCAGGGCTACACTGATGTAAGTGCTAATTTTACAAGAAAGCAAGTAAGTTATCTGCTGTTTTTTTTTTTACACAATTTGTTTAATTTTATATTTACTTTAATGTAACATTTGTTTTTGCCAGAGGTGCACCGTTTTATATCCCTCTAAGCGCAATGGATGGAAATCATAATTTGCAGCAAGTACTTAACCTGTGTTTATGTGGTGACTCATTTATAACAGTTCCTCTGTTAGCTTTGATGGCTTCCCCTCTACATGAGCCAGATTACGAGTGGCGCACTAATTGTTGCGCGCAAGCGATATTGGGTTTATTGTGACTATATGCATGCATCAGAAGTAACACACTTATAAAAAGTAGAAAGTAAAGGATTATCCCTACGCACAATAAATTGCAACCTCAGAGCTCTAGCTACCTGTTACGTTCGAATGTGTATATATATATATATATATATATATATATATATATATATATATATATATATAGCAAAAACTTGCACTCACTGGACTTTTTTAACACCAAACATTTAATGTAAAGTTTCGGAGACAAAGTATCCCCTTCCTCAGACCTCCTCAGATACTTTGTCTCCAAAACGTTACATTAAATGTTTGGTGTTAAAAAAAGTCCAGCGAGTGCAAGTTTTTTCTATCAATATTCATTACCCACTAGCACCCTGGCTGCTGATGATTGAAGTGAGAGTGCTCATCCTGGTTCTATATATATATATATATATATACACACACACACACACATACAGTACTGTGCAAAAGTCTTAGGCCACCATTAGATTTGTTGTTTTAGCAATGGTATAATGACCATATATAATTATTTCTCAGTCTCTTTATTAGAATACAACCAGAAAACACAGGATATTTGTATGCAGTATTAAAAAAACAGAAAAAATAAAAAAACAGCTTCTATAGGCTCATGTGGCAAGTATTTAGTATGACCTCTCCTTACACTTGAGCAATATCAGGAACCTGGCTCTTGTAAACCTAAATGGAATGGAACCCTAATTAATGTCATTGCTAACACCTGTGTTTGTCGCACTATTTCATGTCAAAATGACTGCTGTGAAAAAGGTCTATTACACCAGGTTTGTGCCAGACATTCTTGAGCATTACATACACATGTGGTATGAATTTAATTCATTGGAAGCTTGCTAATAAGATCAACTTTCAATTACATTATTCTATTCAAAATGCAAAAGATCACACAATTTGACGGACAAAATCATACTTTTGCATCAGCAAGGCCACTCTCAAAGGGAAATCAGCAAACAAACTGGATACTCAAGATGTGGTATTCAAGCTGTTATAAAGAAATTTGAAGAATCAGGAGAGGTCAATGACAAAAAGAAAAAGGACTGGAAGACCAAGAAAACAATCAAAATCTGTTAAGAAGTTTCTCAGAGTTTCTTCTTTGAGAGACTGGAAGAAGTCTAGCAAGGACCTGGCTCAGCATCTGGCAGCTTCATCGGGATGTCAAGTTGACCCTTCTACAGTCCGAAGAAGGTTGATCAGGAATGATCTTTGTGCAAGGGTAGCAGCCAAGAAACCACTTTTTCGGAAGGGGATCAAGGTAAAAATGCTGAGAAAGCTCACAAAGATTGGAATGAAGATCAGTGGAAAAAGAGTATTATGGAGTGACGAATCCAAGTTTGAAATGTTTTAGTCTAATCGTTGACAATATGTAAGAAGAAGAGTTGTAGAGAAATGGATGAGTGCTTGCAGCCTTCATGGAGGGTCTGTCCTGGTTTGGGGCTGCATTTCTGCCAGTGGTGTTGGCAATATTGTCCGAATTGATGGGATCATAATTGCTGAAAAGTACATACAGGTTTTAATTCATCATGCCGTTCCTTCTGGAAAGTGCCTGATTGGGAATGGTTTTATTTTTCAGCATAACGATCCCAAGCACACTGCTAATGCAGTGAAATCATATTTGGAAAGATAAACAGCAGATAAAACACTGACAGTCATGGACTGGCCCCTAGAGAGTCCAGACCTAAATATTATAGAGGCAGTATGGGATCATCTGGACAGAAAGAGAAATAAAAGACAACCTAAATCTAAAGAAGAACTCTGAGAAGTTCTGAAAGAAGCCTGGTATAATATACCAGAAGATTACTTCAGAAAACCTCAAGACAGTCTTCCCAAAAGAGTTCAAGATGTGCTTAGTGCCAAGGGAGGTCACACTAAATACTGACTTTTAGCTGAAGAAGCCATTTTGTTCTGAAAAATGTGTCTTTTTATATTTTGTGTACATATTTCTTGTATTTTCTGTTTGTATCTTAATAAAGAGACTGAAAAATAAATATGGATGGTCATTTAAACTTTGCTAAAACAACAAATTTAAATGGTGGCCTAAGGCGTTTGCAGAGTACTGTGTGTGTGTGTGTGTGTGTGTGTATATATATATATATATATATATATATATGTGTGTGTGTGTATTTAAGAATAAATAACATAAACTGCTATGTGAACACTGGGTTAAAAAAGGCTGGACAGGTGGGGGTAACTTGCCATAGAACAAGCTACTGAGCTCTTGTTCATTCCTGGTACAGTGTTTCTTTCTCTGGTTTTCCCCATCACCCAAAGGGAGACTTCCCAAGGGTCATTATTCAAATACTAACAAACATGGACTCCTTGCCCAATGTGCTTAGAGGAATATGGCTGCATCTCATTGACAAATCTCAAAGAAAGCCGAAACGATCATATATATACCTTGGAGTCTTTCCTAGACAAATATCTTTAAACATGAAAATAAATATTCAACTTTAATATTTTTTTTATTATGTTTAATGTAAATGTAGCCACCAATCAGCAAGCGCTACCAAGGGTGCTGAACCAAAAATGGTCCGGGCTGCTAAAAAAGAAAAATTGATAATAGGAGTAAATTAGAAAGTTGCTTAAAACAGCATGATCTATCTTAATCATGAAAGAAACCATTTGTGTTTCATATCCCTTTAAATAAGTTGCTTCTGCAAATTACTACTGAAACTATAGTCTAAAAAAAAAAAAAAAAATTAAAAGGTGTTGAAGTATTTCCTTGAAAATTTTACAAGTGTTTTTTAGTGTTTTATTTTTTAAATCATACACTATTTGAAGATACGGTTACTAGTAATTGTTAACGCCTCTTCCTTTACAACGAAGATTCTTAAAGAAAGGGTTGATCACAACAATTATATTAAATTATATATATTTAAAGTAATGGTAAAGCTTACAATTTGAATAATCAGATCTGGATTGGGAACAATATTTTAGATGGACTTTAATTAATCCATTCTAATGAAAATACCCTATAACTTACTTTTTAATATAGCAATGAAATTATAATACCCCGTGATCTGGCAGCCCACTTCAAAAGTAATTTTTTTGTGAGCCAACTGTTTGAACTGTTCTCCAATCCACGTTCAAGCCATAAGGCACTCAGATTTATTTATTTTTTGTGGCTAGGCACAGATTGGGGAACAGTCGAAACCGTAAAGTCACAAAAAAAAAACATTATTTTGGAAGTGGGCGACTGGAGCACAGGATGTTATAATTTCATTGCTATATTAAAAAGTAAGTTATAGAGTATCAACATTAGAACAGACAATTTAAAGTCCAACTAAAATTATCATTTCCATTCTGCATCTGATTATGCAAATTGGAAACTTTACCATCACTTTAAATACAAAAGGTAAAATATATTGTTTCAAGACTCCTGATGATTTGGATTTGTTGCCAATGTTTACTCAATGACAGGAAATAATGTAACTGTAAGAAGTGAGATGCTGATCAGCTGAAGATGCAGGTTTATGGAATCCCATCCTTCTAATATTCATCATGGAATGGGTATTCGGGGTGATCCTTCCACCTAAATAAAGATATAGAAATCAGTTATCAGTAATGTCTGAATGAATTCCTGAAAGAAAAAAAAGAAACATTACTTTTAAAGGGATACTACACCCAAATTTTGTCTTTTATGATTCAGATAGAGCATGCCATTTTAAGCAACTTTCTAATTTACTCCTATTATCAATTTTTCCTCATTTTCTTGGTATCTTTATTTGAGCTGGCCCATTTTTGGCCACCAATCAGCAAGCTGTACCCAGGTGCTGAACCTAAAATGGGCCGTCTCCTAAGCTTTCAATCCTGTTTTTCATATAAAGACACCAAGAAAACAAAGAAAAAATGATAATAGGAGTAAATTAGAAAGTTGCTTAAAATTGCATTCTCTGTCCGAATCATGAAAGAAAAAAAAATTGGGTTTAGTATCTCTTTAAAGCTATTGGAACATTATTAAATTACATTTTAATGCAAACTTACTTGCACTCTAAGAGCTCGCTTCCATTGAGTCGTTAAAAATTGAGCCGTAAGCTACTGAAGCGGCCGGCAGCTAAAAGTAATTTACGGCTCCATTTTAGTACCAGGTTTCCATTGAAATATTTTGCGCATTGCGTGCAGTTGCTCTTTTCGTGTAGCTGTAAGTTAACGTTGTGTTAATGCTTCCATCTGATGTCGGATTTCTTGAAAATCAATTAGTTGCTAAGGTAACCCGACCTTACGCTATAGAATTTACATTTAACTTCCGTGCTCCTTACCTGTGATCACCTCTCAAGAAAAATAAAGATACACTTATTTATAATACATATTTTTTAACAATAATCAAATACTATTTTTTAATATAATTATATTTACCACTTCATAAATATAAGTAATATGTATTGCTGCCCTAGGCATAGGTCTAGCTTGAATTCTGTAGATATGTTCTTGCATATATTATATTTAAATATATACTAATATTTCTATTAAAATATAAGTTTAACTATTCCTATACAAACATGAGACAACAATAAATATTACTTATAACAATTTATTTCTACATTAAAACACTTGCATTATTTGCAGGTTTTATAATTTCAATAGAAAATAGGTCTCAAAAAGCACAATTTTCCTCTTTTACACCTAGTTTAGCTGGGTGTAATATTTCTCAATGTATCGACAGCCTCTGACAGTGTATTAACGGTTTGCGCTTTCATTGGAAACCTGGTATAATTTATCGATTAACGACTTCTATTACTTTCTATGGGACGCAAAGATTTTTTTGGCAGCCGAAGTCCGGCTGCCGATATTGAGGTATAACGCGACATTGGAAACAGTAGATAAACAATATTACTTCGGACAGCATATTTAACAGTTTGCAAGTGCACGCAAACCTAATTACGGTTCAATGGAAGCGAGCTCTAAATTGTGAGATCATGTTATTTTTTTAGTGCAAATGGGCAAATTTGTCCATTTGCAGATGCACGATAAATAACCAGCCATTACAAGTGACTTGTTATTGCTATCTCGAGCTCGTGGTAGCAATTAGTGCTCAGAAAATTAACCAGATGTCAGATGTCTGGTTCATTTTCTAAAAGTGCCCCAAATGCCCTCAAAATAGAGGTTAATTAAGTTTATTTAAAAAAAAAAAAAAAAAAAAAGTAGTTTTTTTTTTTTTTTTTTAGAAAACAACTGCACTGGGCAGTTTTAGGGCTTTAAAGTTGGCGGGTGAGGGGTGTTAGAAAAAAAAACTGCACTGAAAAGTGCCTTTACATTGCGGTCTATGGGAACTTTGTGTTCCCAGTAAATATATATATGTACATGCTTATACACATACATATATTAACACATAAATATATAAGAATATACATATATATTTAAT
Source organism: Bombina bombina (assembly GCF_027579735.1). Classification (NCBI taxonomy): domain Eukaryota; kingdom Metazoa; phylum Chordata; class Amphibia; order Anura; family Bombinatoridae; genus Bombina; species Bombina bombina. The sequence continues at coordinate 1,070,205,584 of NC_069504.1, forward strand.
ATTGCTACCATCACTGCGCTTAGGTTCTGTGCTGTCTTTGACAGGATCAAAACAAGGCTCCCATTGCAGCCTAGGGAAGCGTGCTGCCGCGAGCACAATGCTTCCTAGCTATCGCATTGTGCTTTACTTATTTTCTTCCATACCTGCACACATTACTGGTATTACTCTATGGAGCGCTAATTATATTTAGCACTCCACTTGTAATCTAGCACTATGAGTTTAAAGCTCTGCAACTGTACACAGCTGCCAATCATTGCCTGTGGTCTGCTCAGAGCTGCAAAGCTGGATTTTGCCTATGTGTTTAACCCTGTCAAAGGAGTTAAACATCAAACAAAAATAAGTGAAATTAAATTATATTTTTGTATCTAATCTGAAGTATATTATGCCTATGTGACTTCCTGCTGTAAGGTTTTCTCCTCCCACTGCTCATTGTTTTCTTCTATTAGATTTCTCTATTACATCAGACATCACTATTTGTCTGTGTTCACTCACAAGACATGAACACTCCGTCTCTCAGCTAAGATGAAACAATACTGACAAATTGCAGAAGTAGGAGAAATCCCCATAGTAAAAAGAATCACAGTCAGCTTCTGACACCTCTTTTCTTCATAGACATGCTGACCTGAATTGGTGTCAAACATATGGTTGAAACACTTTTATTGCTTTATTGAGGTACTGCCAGTGGGTTATGTGCATGTTATCACTTTGGCAAAGACAACTTTTTTTAGCAATAATAAAGTTTTATGTATTTACCTTTAATATAAAAAAGAACATTTTAAGAGACATTTCAGTTTGAACCATTCTGCAGCTATATAGACCTAGAATACCTTACTGAGCAAGTCTGCAATAAATTAACGCTAAACAGAAAATTACCACACTTACATAGTCACTGGCGTATAGCGACTATTTGTGTTAAGTGACTCAAGAGTTTTCATATCTTCCTCATTTAATTGGAAGTCAAAGACCTGAAAATAAAACAGCCATATTCTTTTAGACAGCAGAACAGCACAGTATTATTGATATGACATGTCTACTTAATTTGCATGTGAATTGAAACTAGCAGAAAATTAATACACAACTCATACTATTGTATTTCTGTTTATTGGGTGATAGGGACAACCACATGGTTAAGATGATATATATTGACAACCCTTTACAAGCCTGTCAAGAAATAGTTATTTATTCAACTCAGGAACGTCATTACAAAAAATAACATATTTACACTGTTTTTAGATGGAGCAAAACAAAAAATTATTACAATGTCCGTTTAAAGGGACAGTATACTGTAAAATAGTTTTTCCCTTAATGTGTTTACAATTGCTTTTTTTACCAACTGCAGAGTAAAAAATGTATGAAAATTAGCTTTTTAAGGTTTATTTCTGTATATTAAAGCTCTGATTTTGTGTTTTGAAGCCACAGCCTAATAAAATAGTTTGAGCTTGTAGGTATAATCAGATCTCATTACTGTATCACATTGTGCACATATACCTGCTTCTTTATCTTATATCTGTCCTTAAAACAATCACCAATACTTTGAGAGAACAATGGAAAATCAACATTTTATTACCTTATCTCTGCTTTATCACACTGGGAGTGTAATTTCTTCTGCTGGCTGTGTTTACAAAGCTTATCTATAGCTGGTACGCGCGGCCACAAACTTTCAGAATAGGTGGGGATACCACATGCTAAATTAACAATTTCAAATGCCAATATAAGGGTAAAGGAGCTACTTGTAAACAATTTAATACACTCCAGCAGGTAAAGTGGATCATTGGGAACAAATTAAAGGGGAGAAATTTTTTGAGTAAACTGTCCCTTTAAGCACCAGACATGTGTTAGGGAAGGGCATACAAATCTCCAGCCCTCAGGACCCACTGACAGGTATGTGATATAATCAGCAGCTCAGTGTGGTAATCTACCTAACCTGTTTGTTTCAAAGGTAGCCCTGAACTTGTGGTCTGTTAGTGCTCTGTGGTAAACTGTTGTCTGTATGTGTTGCATACACAGAACTCTTTCTTTTACAGGACATATTTGAGATGGCCAGTTCATAATTCTGAGCTCTGTCTCTCTGAGACAGACATTATATGTCCCAATTTGCTGAACTTCCTTGGCACCACCCACAGACCACCCAGACACACTCACCGACCAACCAGGTATGCCTACAATTCCACTAGCATAAACCTTACTTGATATCTGTAAGTTTATTCACTGGGATACAAAAAAATATTGTATGGGATGACAAAAAGCACTGTCAACGATTTACCAATATATATAAATTTGTGTTTGCAGCTCTTGAAATATATTAACCCAAATAATACATTTCCATTAATGAGTGGGTTAAATATTATAGAGCAATATACTCAGAGTAATGAATCTGCTACATATATGGTAATGGTAATTCTTTATCTCCAATACTGTAGTTACATTCAGTCGGAAGTAGAGTCTGGGAATAGTAACCTATAGGGTGTATCTTAGAAGTGAATTCATCACGTTGGGACAAAACAGCTCCAATGCCTGTATTTGAAGCGTCCACTTCAAGAAAAATTGGAGATTATGATTTGGCATTACAAGCAGAGGAGCAATAATTAAGTCTTTTTTAAGAAGTGAGAAAGCTTCATGTGCTTCAGGGGTCCAAGTGAATGTGTAGTTTTTCTTGGTTAATTGTGTAAGAGGTCTGACTTTAGAAGAAACATTTCTGATGAATTTCCTATAAAAATTTGAAAAAACAAAAATTTCTGAAGGGATTTTACTGAGGTGGATCCATCTGAATATTGTTTGGCGATATAACATAACCAAGAAATGTAATTTTATTTACATGAAACTGGCATTTTTCTAGTTTTGCAAATAGTCTATGTTCAGTAACCTTGTAAGTACCCATCTGACATGTTTTTTATGTTCAAGAAAATCTTTGGAATATATAAGTATATCATCAAGATATATTATCACACATATATCAGATCCCTAAACATCTCATTAATAAAATGTTGAAAAGTTGCGGGGGCATCGCACAGCCCAAATGGCATAACTCGATATTGATATAAGCCATATCTTGTCCTGAATGCAGTCTTCCACTCGTCACCTTTTCTTATTCATATAAGATTGCATGCACCTTTCAGATCCAGTTTAGTATATACTGTGGCATTAGATAGGCGTTCAAGTAGTTCAGGAATAAGTGGTAAAGGGTATCTGTTCTTAATAGTGACTGCATTGAAGGCTCTGTAATCTATTATGGGTCTCAATGTAGCATCTTTGTTTCTAACAAAAAATATGCCAGCATCTGCTGGTCAAGTAGAATGAGTGATAAACCCTTTCTTTAAATTTACATCAAGGTACTCACGTAAATGTCCTAATTCTTTTTGAGATAAGGGGTAGATTTTACCATGTGGAATTTTAGACCCTGGAATGATATCTATAGGACGGTCAAAAACTCTATGAGGAGGTAAACACTCTGGGGCCTATCTATCAAGCTCCGAATGGAACTTGATGGCCCGTGTTTCTGGCGAGTCTTCAGACTCGCCAGAAACAGCAGTTATGAAGCAGCAGTCTAAAGACCGCTGCTCCATAACCCTGTCCGCCTGCTCTGAGCAGGCGGACAGGAATCGCAACAATTCAACCCGATCAAATACGATCGGGTTGATTGACACCTCCCTGCTAGCGGCCGATTGGCCACGAGTCAGCAGTGGGCAGCGTTGCACCAGCAGCTCTTGTGAGCTGCTCGTGCAATGCTGAATACGAAGAGCGTATTGCTCTCCGCATTCAGCGAGGTCTTGCGGACCTGATCCGCACTGACGGATCAGGTCCGCAAGACCTATCCTGATATACCTCTGGCACCAATTTTTCAAGACTGGAAATGGTGGTGTGTGGAAAACCAGTGTTAAGACAATAATCTGATGTAAATGTTACTAAATTCTTAGTCCAATCTATAGTAGGATTGTGAGTGAACAACCATGGGAAACCTAGTATAAGCTTATATGGAGATATTGGAATTATGTCAAACGAAACATATTCAGTGTGTGCATTATATATGGTAAGTAGCAAGGGTATGGTATGATGGGTAATTGGCCCTTTTTGTATGGAAGATCCATCAATCAATTTGACAAATATGGGATTTGACTTACATACTGTAGGTATTTTATATTTTTCAACATACTTATGGTAATAGAATTGAAGATACATTGTTTATGTATGTATTCTTGCCCTTCTTTTGCCTTGCTTATAAAGCACATGTCGAAAATATGTGGTCTTTGCCTGCACAGTACATACATAGACCAGTCAATCTTCTTCTAGCTTTTCTCCCTGAGATAGGGGTCCTCTTATTGTGCCAATTTCCATTGGAGTGGGGTAGTCTTTTCAAGACTAGTAGAAACTGAAAAAGATATCTTAGGTGAAGTTTCATTTGATTCTTTTTCTGCTTTTCTTTCTCTAAGCCTTCTGTGTTGTACTTAAAGGGGCAGTATACTATAAAATTGTTTTTCCCTTAATGTGTTTCCAATTACTTTTTTTACCAGCTGCAGAGTATGAAATGTATGAGATTTGCTTTTTTTAAGGCTTATCTGTGTATATGAATTAGCTGATTTTGTGTTTTGAAGCCACAACCTAATAAAATGGGTTGAGCTTGTAGATATAATCGGATCTCATTACTTTATCACATTGTGTAAATATACCTGCTTCTTTATCTTATATCTGTCCATAAACCAATCACCAATACTTGGAGAGAACAATGGAAATTAACATTGTATTACCTTATCTCTTCTATAACCCACTGACAGTGTAATTTCTTCTACTGGTTGTGTTAATACAGCTTGACCTCGTGGCCAAAAACTTTCAGGATGGGTGGGGATACCACAGGCTAAATAAACTAATTCAAATGCCAATATAAGGGTAATGGAAATACTTGTAAACAATTTAATACACTCCAGCAGGTAAAGTGGATCATTGGGAACAAATTAAAGGGGAGACCATTTTTGGGTAAACTGTCCCTTTAACTTAAATAAAGCAGGAAGTGTGTCTGGCATTTCAAGCCTTGAAAGTTAACCCTAAACGGAATTAATTCTTTAAAGTTATCTGATTCCAGAGTGAATCTGATGCCCACATTTGGAATTCTGTAATATACTCTTCAACATTCCTTTTACCTTGTTTTAAAGATCGAAGTTTTGTTTCAGCATTTATTTGTGTATTAGAATCCTTATACAAACTAGACATTGTCAAAAATCATTAAGGGATTCCAATATTGGATCGTTAGACTCAAAAAATCTGTTTGCCCATGTTCTGGGTTCACCAGATAATAATGAAATAGTAGTACAAACTTTTATTCGTTCACTATAATAAGTTCGAGGTTTCATGGTGTATAATAACATGCAGGCGTTTTTAAAATCCCTGAATTCAGCTTTTTTTCCTGAAAAAGGAGCAGGCAATGTAACATGAGGTTCAGGTGTGTCATTCTGATTGGTTGTCATGCTTTCTTTTATCAAAGATTTTAAAACAGAATTCTCAGCCTGTACTTCTGTTAAACCTCTAGCTAGAGAATCAACTTCTTGATTTAAAGTAGCAAATTGACTGTTTATTTCATTGGGATCCATTTCTTCCCAATTACAAAATATCTTGTGGCCTGATTATTATGTCAATGATTTACCAATATATATAAATTTGTGTATGTAGCTCTTGAAATATGTTAACCCAAATAATACATTTCCATTATTTAGAGGGTTAAATATTATAGAGCGATATACTCAGAGTAGCACTGCGGAATCTGTTGGCGCTCTACAAATAACCGATAATAATAAAAATAATAAAATAATGAATCTGCTACATATATGAGCAAAGGAATATGTTAAGCTCAATATTAGTTGCAGAGAAATGCAGAGTCTTAAAGGGACATTAAACCCAATTTTTTTCTCTCATGATTCAGATAGAGAATACAATTTTAAACTTTCTAATTTACTTCTATTATCTAATTTGTTCCATTCTCTTGGTATAATTTGTTGATGGAGCAGCAATGCACTAATGGTTTCTAACTGAACACATTGGTGAGCCAATCACAATCGATATATATATATATATATATATTCAGCCACCACAGCTAGATCCTAGGTTATCTGCTGCTTCTGAGCTTGCCTAGATAAATCTTTCAGCAAAGGATAACACGAGAAGGAAGCAAATTAAACAATAGAAGTAAATTGGAAAGTTGTTTAAAACTGTATTCTCTATCTGAATCATGAAAGAAAAATTGGGTTTCATGTCCCTTTAAGGTTTGGTAAAAGAATACTTAGATACGGATTCCAGCTCGGTTCAGTAATGTACAAAAGAATAAAGGTAGTCCAAAACCTCTTAAGTTGTAATTTGTAAATAAGGCATGAACAACAATATTTCCCAGTGTACTGAGTTAGTAAATAAAGCAACAATACTTGCTGTCTGATGCAAATGG
>NC_069504.1:1070217007-1070239507 GCF_027579735.1 Bombina bombina
AAATAAAAAACAATTACCAAAAATAAAAAAAACATCCAGTAAAACCTATGCTAAAACTAAAGTCCCCTTAAAAAAGTCCACCCCTAAAAAACTAACACTAAAACCTACACTACAAATTGCCCTTAGAAGGTGTCACATATTCTGACACATACCTGTTATGTTCCATACTTGGGGATATTCCTTTAAGAGCTTCTATTATCACTCTATATAAGCTCCTCCTTTCATCTCCTCAATGCTTGGTAATTTGTATCTTTTCGACTGATTACTTCCAACCCAGTTGCAGGTATTTCCAGGTCCCTATACTTGCAAGGATTTCCCCAAAGAATCTTTTCCGATTCTGCTTTACATTCTGGATTTTCTCCGTTATCACGGAAACAGCCTCTCAACAACCCTGCAATTCCTGTCAACTGATTTTGATTTACCAACCTGCAGCGATCAGCTGTGTGTAACCGCGCACCTGATACTACAGCAGCACTACCACGTCTCTCGGATCTCTACAGTAACCGACAGCCGAACTGTTTGCTTTCCGGTCTGCACTTCGTTCTCTTGCTATCATTATTTGAAAAAGAAGGCATCTAAGCTTTTTTTTGGTTTTAGTACTCTGGACAGCACTTTTTTATTGGTGGATGAATTTATCCACCAATCAGCAAGGACAACCCAGGTTGTTCACCAAAAATGGGCCGGCATCTAAACTTACATTCTTGCATTTCAAATAAAAATACCAAGAGAATGAAGAACATTTGATAATAGGAGTAAATTAGAAAGTTGCTTAAAATTTCATGCTCAATCTGAATCACAAAAGAAATTTTTTGGGTACAGTGTCCCTTTAAGCTGTAAATATATCTTTTTTTATACAATTGTTCTTGGTTTTCGGACTACCATTACTATTTCAACCAATTCTATTTGGCAGTTTGCCACTGCAATTCATATATTTTTATGAATACCGGTATGTTTTATCAAGGATAAACTAGTCTCCTTGTAAATCTTTTTATTTTGTTGTACAACTGTTTGTTATGCTAGCGTTATTTCCATCTTATTGGGGAATCTTATCCTACACTTTACAATAAGTGTCCTGATTCCTCATTAAGTATATGAAAGCTATATTTAACCCCTCAGGTCTCAAGAATGACTGATGAGTGGTTATTACTAGCAACATATTTATTATCTTTAACTTTTACACAAATAATGTGAATGACTCATAACAGACTTCCTCTAAATACCATTACAGGTAAATTTTCTGCTGATCTCAAAAGGAGACAGGAATACCGTGACAGAAGGGCATTTGGGAGGGCATTGCCCTAAAGCAATTATAGCTCTTTTGAGAAAAAAAAAACCTATTAAAAAAACCAAAGTAATCCCCACAAAAAGCCTTTCTTAAAAAAATTAACACAAAAAATTGCCCTGATAAGTGATTATAGTTATTTTGGGCATAAAAAGCCCTAAATCCTTTCCTAAAAGAAAAATTAAGATAAAAAAAATATATATAATAAAAAAAAAAAAAAAAAAGGGGATTGAAAAAGGGCATTTCCCTTAGATTAGGGCAGTGATTACGCTGTTTTGCTGCCCAATAAAAAAAAAAAAAAATTCCATAAAGAAGGTTGCCATGAAAAAGGGCATTTGGTAGGGCAATTGCCCTAAAACGATTACAGCTCTTTTTTATTTATTTTTTTTTACAAAAAAAGCCCTATTCTATTAAAATAAAACACCCAAAAAAAAGCCTAACGCTAAACCCCAAAGATTGTACTTACCAACTTAAATCTGACTTCTACGTAATCAGCTCAGGCTGTGCTCCTCTTCATCCTGGCATGGTCCATCTTCAGCCATCTTCTCTGCTGGGGAAGTCTTCATCCATCTTCCATCCAATGCGTTGTCTTATTGCCCCATCTTCTTATCTTCGTATCGTCCGTCCCAAACATCCTCTTCATGCGGTCACAGCTGCACGCTGAAGTTTAAATAGGAGGTACCTTATATATATATATATATATATATATATATAGGTAACCTTACATTCCTATTGGTTGATTTTTTATTTTCAAATTCAAATTGAAGATAAAACGAAGATAGGATTATTATTTTTTTAGAATATGGATTTTTTTATGCCCAAAAGAGATATAAATCACTTAAGGGCGTTTGATAGGGCAATTTTTAATGTAGGTTTTTAACATTGGCTTTTTTAGGGGATAGGGGGTTGATTTGGTTTTAGAATAGGGCTTTTTTTCCTCAAAAGAGCTATAATCGCTTTAGGGCATTGTCCTACTAAATATCCTTTCCAGGGTAATTTAGAATATCCTATATATTTTATAATGTGGGTTTTAGTGTTAGTTTAGGTGGGGGGTTTAGGTTGGGATTTATTTTTAAGGGGATTTTAGTTTTAGCATAGGTCTTACTGGTTGTGGTTTTTTATTGTTGGTAATTTTATTTTGTGAAATGTTAGTATTTTTTATTATGTGTTTATTTTCTGTAATGGTAGGTTTTTTGGGAGGTTTTGGTAATGGTAGGTTTTCTATTTTCAGTAATGGTAGTTTGTTATTTTTATGTAATGGTAGGCTTTTTTAAAATGTAATATTAGGTTATTTTTTGTAACTTAAGAGGTGTGTCAGTGCTTAGGGGTTAATAGTGTAGCAGGGCAGTTTGTGATGTGGGGGTGTTGTGGTTTATCGGTTAATAGTGTAGCGGGGTAGTTTGTGATGTGGGGGTGTGGCGGTTTAGGTGTTAATACTGTAGAAGAGTAGTTTGCGATGTGGGTGTGTGGCAGTTTAGGGTTCAATAGGGTAGCAGGGCAGTTTGCAATATGGGGGTCTGGCAGTTTGGGGGTTAATAGTATTGTGCAACTTTTTCCTCCGTCCAAACTTGTGCTAACGATAGTTATCTGATAACTAATATTATTGTCTAGCCCACTGAAACACAATTACAGATTCTCTACCCTCTGCAGGCCTCCCCACTCTTCCTCCAATTGATCTTGTTAGATCACTATCCTCCACATTGGAGACAAATGATAATATAGGATTTTTTTTTCCTTTCTTTCTGTTGTTGCTGTATGCTTGATTCTGTGTTTGTTTTTTAGTTTATCCTTTCTGTTATGAAAAAAACTTCCAATTCATGTACAGAAAGTTAAAGGGTTCATTAACTTATTAATTTGAAGAGTCCTTTGTTTTCTCTTTTGAACAATAGAAATGTTGTTTTTCTCTAAATGCTTAATATGCATGCAATATTCAGAGAATTGTTGGAATATTGCATTTATTATGGCTCGGTATGTTTGACTAACCTTTATAATTTTCTTTTATGTTCTTGATCTACAGGATGTATCATGAATTGGTTTATAAATAAAGTTTAAAAAATATATATTATAATCTAGCCCTGTGTGTTTAATCGCAATGCCATCAAATTCAGTCATTTGAGATCTTGATAAAAAAAGAGAGAGAGAAGAAGATTCTTTCCTAAAGGAAGCCTCCAATGTGGGAAGGAGGACATCTGCACTAGATCTGCAAATCAAATCTTTCAAGGCCACGCTGGAGAAATCAGAATTGCTGAGGTTTGTTCCTGCTTGATTCTGGCTTTCAACCTAGATAGCAACACAAACGTACGCAGTATGTAAATCAGGTTGAAAAACCAAGGAACCACTAGGACGTCTATCAAACTTGCCAGAGGGTCCCGAGAACTGGCACAATACTGAGACAGTTTGGAGTCTGCTGGAGATAAATCTCATGGCCTCCCATTTGAATCTCAAACACCTCACAATTTGTTCAAACACTTCCTGATTCAGAGACCATTCCCATGGGTGAAGAGACTGTTGACTTGAAAATCTGCCTCCCAATCACCCCCACCTAGAATATTGATTGCAGAAATCCTGCAGTGATAGCGTTCTGCCCAACTGATGATGCGGAACACTTCACTCATCGCTAAGGAACTTCAAGTTCCCCCTTGATGATTGGCATAAGTCACTGCAGTGACATTGTCTGACTGGAATCTCAGAAAAGATTTGTGTCTGAGGTCAGGCCAACTCTGGAGACCCCTGAAGATTGCATGGAGTTCCAAAATATTTATTGGTAACCTCACCTCCTGAGTAAACCAAACTCCCTGTGCTCTCCAAGAACCCCAGACTGCATCCCAACCTAGCAGCCTGGTATCTGTGGAAATCACACCCCAGACTGGATGAAGAAAAAAGGTTCCCTTGTCCTGTGATCTAACCGAATACTCTGAGACAAATCTTCGTGGTCCCCATTCTATTGATGCAGAATCTGCAATTGAAGGGTCCAAAGATTAAACCTGGCAAATGGAACAACATCTGATGCAGCCACCATGAGACCCAAAACTCCCATACACGGAGCTACAGAAAGGAGTGGATTCAGCTGCAGAAGAGCACAGGCCTGTTGCAGAATAAGTAATCTCAGAATTGATTATGAACCACAGAAAAGACACACAAGTCTGAGGGGTTCACAAACTCTTTGGAAGATTTATTTTCCAACCATAGTGGGGAATCAAATGAAGAACCCTTTTGTGAGTAACAGCCAGAAGAAAGGAAGACGACTGAACCTGAATATCCCCCAAGTAAGGAACTACAGACATTCCTTGAACTCAACATAGAGACAGAGCTCCCAGAAGATTTGTAAAAACTCTGGAAGCTGTAACCAGATCAAAAGGGAAGGACAAAAACTGATAATGCTCGTCTAGGAAAGCAAATCTTAGAAACTTGACATGATCCCTGTGAATAGCAATATGCAAATTAGAATCTTTTAAGTCTATGGAAGACATTAATTCACCCTCTTGCACTAAAGGAAGAAAAGTGCTAATTGTCTCCATCTTGAAAGTAGGAACTTTCAGGAAGTTTTTCAATATCTTGAGATCCAAAACAGGCCGAAAAGTAACCTCTTCCTTTGGTACTATAAAGAGATTTGAATAAAAACCCTGGTTCAATTCTGAAGATGGAACTGGAGCAATCATTCCCATTAGTTCCAAATATTTTACACAAGCCAAAAAAGCTTGGGCCTTAAAAGAATCTTGATGCACCAGAGACAGGAAGAATCTTCCCTGAGAAGGCCATGAATGAAAACTTATTCGGTTCCCATGGGAAATGATTTGTAATACCCATGGATTCTCAACAGATCTCTCCCAAGCCTCCTTAAGAGACGGTCTTGTGATCTCAGGTAGACTTCTTGGCCTGATCAAGAAGAGTTATACATCCAGGATGATTTAGAGTAGTCAGATCTCTGAGCAGAGGAGGCATCTTTCTCAGATTTAGATTGATGAAAGATCCAAAAACACCCTGCAGATCTAGGCTTACCCTTAGATTACTTATTCTGGGGAAGAAAAGCCTCCTTATCCTATTTGACTGTGTTTATAAACCATATCAGCAGATTAAGGCCCTGATATTCAAAACCTCTCCAATCAGGTGAGGTATTCTAAAATGATCCTCCAGCACTGCAAGATCCCTAGTGAAATTTTCAAAAGGCAGAATTTGCTTTACTTCTGCAAGCTGGAAGGATCACTTTTGGAACCTTCAAGTTTCCAATCTAAAGGGTCCTTAAAAGAAGAGCACCTGGCCAAAGTGGAAATAGCTGCATATACCTTAGGAACAGTCTTCCATATATCTGTATTAACAGAAGGGAGAGGAAACAGACTTAAAGGGCCATAATACCCAAATGTTTAAACACTTGAAAGTGATGCAGCATAGCTGTAAAAAGCTGACTAGAAAATATCACCTGAACATCTCTATGTAAAAAAGAAAGATATTTTACCTCAAAAGTTCCTTAGTAGCCACCTCGCATTCTAAAGGATTTTTGAAGCAGCATTTTAGTGTGTCTGTCCTGGGACATCTGAAAGGATGAGCATTGTGCACTCTCATATTATTTAACCAATCAGGTAAAGGAAGCTTACAATGAAATCTCATGAGAGTTAAGTCAAATCTCATGACCTCAGCACTGCTGATGCTGATTGGCTGCTGTTCATTTCTTCATTTTTTTTTATTTTTACCTGCAGCTGGGAGCAGCTGAGTATAACTTTTCACACAGAACTTACTCTGCTGAGCTGAGGAAATTGTGAGGTAAAATATCTTCCTTTTTTACATAGAGATGCTCAGGTGATATTTTCCTGTCAGCTTTTTACAGTTATACTGCATCAGTTTCAAGTGATTTAGCATATGAGTATTATGTCCCTTTAAATTTGGAGAATAGAATAAAAGGAAGACCTTTAAGTTGTTTACTTCCATCTTAATAGTGGCCTCTCTAAGTTACCCATTTATGATAGGGGTGTTACTGAGTCAGAGAAACTATCACCAGAAAGAAGATCCTTAGAGTCTCAGGACCCTGCTGCTGTGGCAGAGGATGTGTCCTTTAATTTAATGCATGAGCATATTCATGGAGTATTGGGGAAGTTTTAAGTGTTTTAGAGGAAGAGGAAAATCCTGCTACAGTCAAGCAACCTGTTAAAAGGATTGATTCATTTTTAAGGCCTCTCCAAAGCAGCCTTCCTCTTTTCCCATGCCTGATTTGGTTTTTTAAATAATTTCTAAAGAATGGCAGAATCCAGATATTCCTTTTTGTTCCATTCTCCAAATTCAAGTCTGTTTCCTCCCCCTTCTGTTTATACAGAGATATGGGAGACTAGACCTGCAGTCAATATAGCCTGTGTCGGTGCAAACATAAAACCTGCAAGCTGAAAGGATCACCTATGGAACCTTCAAGTTTCCTATCTAAAAGATCCTTAAAAGAAGAACTATCCTCCAAAGGAATAGTAGTACACCTGGCCAAAGTGGAAATAGCTGCATCTACCTTAGGATCAGTCTTCTATATCTCTGTATCTCAATAATAGCAGAGTGAATATAATCCTTACATTTTGGAGACAATTCAGATGAACTCTCCTAGGAGCAGCTTTGATAAGGTATAAACCCCTACACCCTCTGAAGCGCAGAAAAACCCTGTTTAGGATTAGCATAGACTCAGCACATGAGGTACAATGCTGAGCAGGGGGGGACACCTGAGTATCCTTACAAAGCAAACACAAACTGGAAAGGGTTAAACAGAGGGCCTCCCTTCTAGATTATGCACTAGTTTGCTCCATAGTATCAGTAAAGAATTACCTTGACGATAAACAGAAGCAAAAAATGCAGTACACAGAAATAGTTAACCCCGAAGGGGAGAAAAAGACCATAATGTATCAATGATTATACAGTAAACACAACATAAGGTAACCGCTGGGGGGAATAAAAAATGGAAAAACAGAAAAAAGGCTTAATAGCATAAAACACAGCAAATAAAAATGGTTAAATAACATGTGTACCCCAAATTTAAAAGGGACAGTAAATTCATAATTAGACATTCATGATTTAGACAGAGCATATAATTTTAAACAACTTTTAAATTTACTTCTATTATTTAATTTGCTTCCTTCTCTGGTTAACCTTTGCTAAAAGGTTTATCTACAGGGAGTGCAGAATTATTAGGCAAATGAGTATTTTGACCACATCATCCTCTTTATGCATGTTGTCTTACTGCAAGCTGTATAGGCTCGAAAGCCTACTACCAATTAAGCATATTAGGTGATGTGCATCTCTGTAATGAGAAGGGGTGTGGTCTAATGACATCAACACCCTATATCAGGTGTGCATAATTATTAGGCAACTTCCTTTCCTTTGGCAAAATGGGTCAAAAGAAGGACTTGACAGGCTCAGAAAAGTCAAAAATAGTGAGATATCTTGCAGAGGGATGCAGCACTCTTAAAATTGCAAAGCTTCTGAAGCGTGATCATCGAACAATCAAGCGTTTCATTCAAAATAGTCAACAGGGTCGCAAGAAGCTTGTGGAAAAACCAAGGCGCAAAATAACTGCCCATGAACTGAGAAAAGTCAAGCGTGCAGCTGCCAAGATGCCACCAGTTTGGCCATATTTCAGAGCTGCAACATCACTGGAGTGCCCAAAAGCACAAGGTGTGCAATACTCAGAGACATGGCCAAGGTAAGAAAGGCTGAAAGACGACCACCACTGAACAAGACACACAAGCTGAAACGTCAAGACTGGGCCAAGAAATATCTGAAGACTGATTTTTCTAAGGTTTTATGGACTGATGAAATGAGAGTGAGTCTTGATGGGCCAGATGGATGGGCCCGTGGCTGGATTGGTAAAGGGCAGAGAGCTCCAGTCCGACTCAGACGCCAGCAAGGTGGAGGTGGAGTACTGGTTTGGGCTGGTATCATCAAAGATGAGCTTGTGGGGCCTTTTCGGGTTGAGGATGGAGTCAAGCTCAACTCCCAGTCCTACTGCCAGTTTCTGGAAGACACCTTCTTCAAGCAGTGGTACAGGAAGAAGTCTGAATTCTTCAAGAAAAACATGATTTTCATGCAGGACAATGCTCCATCACACGCGTCCAAGTACTCCACAGCGTGGCTGGCAAGAAAGGGTATAAAAGAAGAAAATCTAATGACATGGCCTCCTTGTTCACCTGATCTGAACCACATTGAGAACCTGTGGTCCATCATCAAATGTGAGATTTACAAGGAGGGAAAACAGTACACCTCTCTGAACAGTGTCTGGGAGGCTGTGGTTGCTGCTGCACGCAATGTTGATGGTGAACAGATCAAAACACTGACAGAATCCATGGATGGCAGGCTTTTGAGTGTCCTTGCAAAGAAAGGTGGCTATATTGGTCACTGATTTGTTTTTGAATGTCAGAAATGTATATTTGTGAATGTTGAGATGTTATATTGGTTTCACTGGTAAAAATAAATAATTGAAATGGGTATATATTTGTTTTTTGTTAAGTTGCCAAATAATTATGCACAGTAATTGTCACCTGCACACACAGATATCCCCCTAAAATAGCTATAACTAAAAACAAACTAAAAACTACTTCCAAAACTATTCAGCTTTGATATTAATGAGTATTTTGGGTTCATTGAGAACATGGTTGTTGTTCAATAATAAAATCAATCCTCAAAAATACAACTTGCCTAATAATTCTGCACTCCCTGTAGGAAAGCTCAGGACCAGCAAAGAATCTAGGTTTTAGCTGCTGATTGCTGGCTGCATATATATACCGATTGTCATTAGCTCCCCAAAGTTAGCAGCCTGTAATGCATTGCTGCTCCTTTAACAAATGATACCAAGAGAATAAAGCTAATTTGATAATAGAAGTAAACTGGAAAGTTGTTAAAAATTGTATGTTCTACCTAAATCATGAAATATATATTTGTGTTTCATGTCCCTTTAAAGCCCAGTTCTGATGATCAGAGTGCCTTACCAGATCCACCAGTCCTGTGAACCTTCCTACTAGCTGAAATTGTTACAGCAGAGGAACAGGAAAGGATTAAACCACAGAAAGGGCAAGCTAAAAAGAACGCCAAAAACGATAATCCTTAGCGTGCCTGTGCTACTGGTGTGCAATAAAACCCAAAGGAAACAGACAGAAATTTAGCGCAGTTGAAATACCGTCCATAGCTCAGAGGTAAAATCTGAGTGCTCTAAGCTGCGTGCACTAACTCTAAAGCAACAATAAGGTTTTCAAAACAGCCTAAAACTGCTAGTATAATGTGTACATAACCATACTATGTGAATCATATGTACATGTTCATACTAATAGCCAGTAGGCTTCTAAGGTGCAGGTACCAATCAGCACCTCTGTCCTTTGGGCTTAACTCAGTTGTAGCAACTTGTTTAAATCAGACAAGCCCATCCTAAGTTGTGTGAGCACAATGCCAAGGGTCTGAATTAGTTACTTCATCTACAACTCAGGGGATTGGTAGACAAGTCCCCATTTCAGCTAGGGAGGGCTGTGGATCCACAAGGAGCAGTTCAATGTAGACCAAGGGATCTGTGGACAAATCCACATTTAACCTGGGAGACCTGTAACATTTCTCACAGAGAAAAGACTTTTCACTGCCTGGCTGAGAACTCCTTGTCTGCCCCTTTGAGGAGAATTCGGGCCTCAGGCCAGTTAGATGATCTCCTTTCAAACGATGAGTAGATCTTGCACTTTACTTTCACTTCATTCCTCATCACGCAGGCAAAATAAAATGACTGAGGCTCATAGGAAGTGAGATGAATTTAAAATCTAATGTGTAGGGTTGTCTTTTGCCTCCTCCTAGTGGTAAGGAGAGGAATATTCCCACACCTGATGGCTCGTGGACTCTTACCATCTGGTGAAAGAAATACACACTTCTTATGAGAGTGTCTCTAAGCTTTTGTAGTAGACCATCAAAAAGACCTAGCAACCCCAAGATCTCTTGTTTTAAAGCCCATAAGCCCCTATTTTAATTAATAGGTTTTAATAATTAGGAGATCATTGTAGGTAATAGTGATCACCTGGATTGGATAAATGCAGATCAAAGTTATATTCATGTAGCCAAAGGCGCTTATTTATGAGGATAAACCCTTCTTTCTTTTGACTATTGAGTTTAGACAAAATACACTCAGTACTGTTTTTAACCTTGCTTTTTAAAACATTAAATCATTAATAAAAATAAAACAACTTTTGTGTTGTTGATTTCTCATATGTCATGATTATATATATATATATATATATATATATATATATATATATATATATATATATATATATATATATATATATATATATATATATATATATATATATACATACATATACATACACACACACACACACAGTATCTCACAAAAACATAATTTATGTTTACCTGATAAATTCCTTTCTTCTGTAGTGTGATCAGTCCACGGGTCATCATTACTTCTGGGATATTACTCCTCCCCAACAGGAAGTGCAAGAGGATTCACCCAGCAGAGCTGCATATAGCTCCTCCCCTCTACGTCACTCCCAGTCATTCGACCAAGGACCAACGAGAAAGGAAAAGCCAAGGGTGAAGTGGTGACTGGAGTATAAATTAAAAAATATTTACCTGCCTTAAAAACAGGGCGGGCCGTGGACTGATCACACTACAGAAGAAAGGAATTTATCAGGTAAGCATAAATTATGTTTTCTTCTGTTAAGTGTGATCAGTCCACGGGTCATCATTACTTCTGGGATACCAATACCAAAGCAAAAGTACACGGATGACGGGAGGGATAGGCAGGCTCTTTATACAGAAGGAACCACTGCCTGAAGAACCTTTCTCCCAAAAATAGCCTCCGATGAAGCAAAAGTGTCAAATTTGTAAAATTTGGAAAAAGTATGAAGCGAAGACCAAGTTGCAGCCTTGCAAATCTGTTCAACAGAGGCCTCATTCTTGAAGGCCCAAGTGGAAGCCACAGCTCTAGTAGAATGAGCTGTAATTCTTTCAGGAGGCTGCTGTCCAGCAGTCTCATAAGCTAAACGAATTATGCTACGAAGCCAAAAAGAAAGAGAGGTAGCGGAAGCTTTTTGACCTCTCCTCTGCCCAGAGTAAATGACAAACAGAGAAGACGTTTGTCGAAATTCCTTAGTTGCCTGTAAGTAAAATTTTAGAGCACGGACTACATCCAGGTTGTGCAGTAGACGTTCCTTCTTTGAAGAAGGATTTGGGCATAAAGAAGGAACAACAATCTCTTGATTGATATTCCTGTTAGTAACTACCTTAGGTAAGAACCCAGGTTTAGTACGCAGGACTACCTTATCCGAATGAAAAATCAAATAAGGAGAATCACAATGTAAGGCTGATAATTCAGAGACTCTTCGAGCCGAGGAAATAGCCATTAAAAATAGAACTTTCCAAGATAACAACTTTATATCAATGGAATGAAGGGGTTCAAACGGAACGCCCTGTAAAACATTAAGAACAAGGTTTAAACTCCATGGTGGAGCAACAGTTTTAAACACAGGCTTAATCCTGGCCAAAGCCTGACAAAAAGCCTGGACGTCAGGAACTTCTGACAGACGTTTGTGTAACAGAATGGACAGAGCTGAGATCTGTCCCTTTAATGAACTAGCAGATAAACCCTTTTCTAAACCTTCTTGTAGAAAAGACAATATCCTAGGAATCCTAACCTTACTCCAAGAGTAACCTTTGGATTCACACCAATATAGGTATTTACGCCATATCTTATGGTAAATCTTTCTGGTAACAGGTTTCCTAGCCTGTATTAAGGTATCAATAACTGACTCAGAAAACCCACGTCTTGATAAAATCAAGCGTTCAATTTCCAAGCAGTCAGCTTCAGAGAAGTTAGATTTTGATGTTTGAAGGGACCCTGTATCAGAAGGTCCTGTTTCAGAGGTAGAGACCAAGGTGGACAGGATGACATGTCCACCAGGTCTGCATACCAAGTCCTGCGTGGCCACGCAGGTGCTATTAGAATCACTGATGCTCTCTCTTGTTTGATTCTGGCAATCAATCGAGGAAGTAACGGGAAGGGTGGAAACACGTAAGCCATCCTGAAGTCCCAAGGTGCTGTCAGAGCATCTATCAGGACTGCTCCTGGATCCCTGGATCTGGACCCGTAACGAGGAAGCTTGGCGTTCTGTCGAGACGCCATGAGATCTATCTCTGGTTTGCCCCAACATCGAAGTATTTGGGCAAAGACCTCCGGATGAAGTTCCCACTCCCCCGGATGAAAAGTCTGACGACTTAAGAAATCCGCCTCCCAGTTCTCCACTCCCGGGATGTGGATTGCTGACAGGTGGCAAGAGTGAGACTCTGCCCAGCGAATTATCTTTGATACTTCCATCATAGCTAGGGAGCTTCTTGTCCCTCCCTGATGGTTGATGTAAGCTACAGTCGTGATGTTGTCCGACTGAAACCTGATGAACCCCCGAGTTGTCAACTGGGGCCAAGCCAGGAGGGCATTGAGAACTGCTCTCAATTCCAGAATGTTTATTGGCAGGAGACTCTCCTCCTGACTCCATTGTCCCTGAGCCTTCAGAGAATTCCAGACGGCACCCCAACCTAGAAGGCTGGCGTCTGTTGTTACAATTGTCCAGTCTGGTCTGCTGAATGGCATCCCCCTGGACAGATGTGGCCGAGAAAGCCACCATAGAAGAGAATTTCTGGTCTCTTGATCCAGATTCAGAGAAGGGGATAAGTCTGAGTAATCCCCATTCCACTGACTTAGCATGCACAGTTGCAGTGGTCTGAGGTGTAAGCGTGCAAAGGGTACTATGTCCATTGCCGCTACCATTAAGCCGATTACCTCCATGCATTGAGCCACTGACGGGTGTTGAATGGAATGAAGGGTGCGGCAAGCACTTTGAAGTCTTGTTAGCCTGTCCTCTGTCAGGTAAATCTTCATTTCTACAGAATCTATAAGAGTCCCCAGGAAGGGAACTCTTGTGAGTGGAACGAGTGAACTTTTCTTTTCGTTCACCTTCCATCCATGTGACCTTAGAAATGCCAGCACTAACTCTGTATGAGACTTGGCAGTTTGAAAGCTTGAAGCTTGTATCAGAATGTCGTCTAGGTATGGAGCTACCGAGATTCCCCGCGGTCTTAGTACCGCCAGAAGAGCACCCAGAACCTTTGTGAAGATTCTTGGAGCTGTAGCCAATCCGAATGGAAGAGCCACAAACTGGTAATGCCTGTCTAGGAAGGCAAACCTTAGGTACCGATAATGATCTTTGTGAATCGGTATGTGAAGGTAAGCATCTTTTAAATCTACAGTGGTCATGTACTGACCCTCTTGGATCATAGGTAAAATTGTCCGAATAGTCTCCATCTTGAACGATGGAACTCTTAGGAATTTGTTTAGGATCTTTAAGTCCAGGATTGGTCTGAAAGTTCCCTCTTTTTTGGGAACCACAAACAGATTTGAGTAAAACCCCTGTCCCTGTTCCGATCGTGGAACTGGATGGATTACTCCCATTAACAAGAGCTCTTGTACGCAGCGTAGAAACGCCTCTTTCTTTGTCTGGATTGTTGACAATCTTGACAGATGAAATCTCTCTCTTGGAGGAGAGTATTTGAAGTCCAGAAGGTATCCCTGAGATATTATCTCTAGCGCCCAGGGATCCTGAACATCTCTTGCCCAAGCCTGGGCGAAGAGAGAAAGTCTGCCCCCCACTAGATCCGATCCCGGATCGGGGGCCCTCAATTCATGCTGTTTTAGGGGCAGCAGCAGGTTTCCTAGTCTGCTTGCCCTTGTTCCAGGACTGGTTAGGTTTCCAGCCTTGTCTGTAGCGAGCAACAGCTCCTTCCTGTTTTGGTGCAGAGTAAGTTGATGCTGCTCCTGCTTTGAAATTACGAAAGGAACGAAAATTAGACTGTCTAGTCTTGGCTTTGGCTTTGTCCTGAGGCAGGGCATGGCCTTTACCTCCTGTAATGTCAGCGATAATCTCTTTCAACCCGGGCCCGAATAAGGTCTGCCCTTTGAAAGGTATATTAAGCAATTTAGACTTAGAAGTAACATCAGCTGACCAGGATTTTAGCCACAGCGCCCTGCGTGCCTGAATGGCGAATCCTGAATTCTTCGCCGTAAGTTTAGTAAGATGTACTACGGCCTCCGAAATGAATGAATTAGCTAGTTTAAGGACTCTAAGCCTGTCCGTAATGTCGTCCAGAGTAGCTGAACCAATGTTCTCTTCCAGAGACTCAATCCAGAATGCCGCTGCAGCCGTGATCGGCGCAATGCATGCAAGGGGTTGCAATATAAAACCTTGTTGAACAAACATTTTCTTAAGGTAACCCTCTAATTTTTTATCCATTGGATCTGAAAAAGCACAGCTATCCTCCACCGGGATAGTGGTACGCTTAGCTAAGGTAGAAACTGCTCCCTCCACCTTAGGGACCGTTTGCCATAAGTCCCTTGTGGTGGCGTCTATTGGAAACATTTTTCTAAATATCGGAGGGGGTGAGAACGGCACACCGGGTCTATCCCACTCCTTAGTAACAATTTCAGTAAGTCTCTTAGGTATAGGAAAAACCTCAGTACTCGTCGGTACCGCAAAATATTTATCCAACCTACACATTTTCTCTGGTATTGCAACTGTGTTACAATCATTCAGAGCCGCTAACACCTCCCCTAGTAATACACGGAGGTTTTCCAGTTTAAATTTAAAATTTGAAATATCTGAATCCAGTCTGTTTGGATCAGAACCGTCACCCACAGAATGAAGCTCTCCGTCCTCAAGTTCTGCCACCTGTGACGCAGTGTCTGACATGGCCCTAATATTATCAGCGCACTCTGTTCTCACCCCAGAGTGATCACGCTTACCTCTTAGCTCTGGTAATTTAGCCAAAACCTCAGTCATAACAGTAGCCATATCCTGTAATGTGATTTGTAATGGCCGCCCAGATGTACTCGGCGCTACAATATCACGCACCTCCCTCTGAGTGGGAGATGTAGGTACTGACACGTGAGGCGAGTTAGTCGGCATAACTCTCCCCTCGTTGTTTGGTGAAATTTGTTCAATTTGTACAGATTGACTTTTATTTAAAGTAGCATCAATACAGTTAGTACATAAATTTCTATTGGGCTCCACTTTGGCATTGCAACAAATGACACAGGTATCATCCTCTGAATCAGACATGTTTAACACACTAGCAAATAAACTTGTAACTTGGAAATACAATTCAATTAGAATAATATTAAAACGTACTGTGCCTTTAAGAAGCACAGAAGATCTATGACAGTTGAAAATTAATAAATTGAAACAGTTATAGCCTCAATCCTTGTAAATAACACAACTTTAGCAAAGGTTTAATCCCATTAGCAAAGATAACAAATTCTGAAAGCAGGAAACAAATTACAGAATAAACGTTTTTTATCTCAGTCAAACTATAATTCTCACAGCTCTGCTGAGAGAAATTACCTCCCTCAAAATAAGTTTTGAAGACCCCTGAGCTCTGTAGAGATGAACCGGATCATGCAGGGAATACAATGAGTTGCTGACTGAAATATTTGATGCGTAGTAAAAGCGCCAAAAAACGGCCCCTCCCCCTCACACACAGCAGTGAGGGAGAACAGAAACTGTCAGAAAACAGATTAAGCAACTGCCAAGTGGAAAAATAGTGCCCAAACATTTATTCACTCAGTACCTCAGTAAATGAAAACGATTTTACATTCCAGCAAAAACGTTAAACATAATCTCTAGTTATTAAACAGCTTTATGTATTTCTTACAGTGTAATTCTAGTGAAGTACCATTCCCCAGAATACTGAAGTGTAAAGTATACATACATGACATTATATCGGTATGGCAGGATTTTCTCATCAATTCCATTGTCAGAAAATAAAAACTGCTACATACCTCTATGCAGATTCATCTGCCCGCTGTCCCCTGATCTGAAGTTTACCTCTCCTCAGATGGCCGAGAAACAGCAATATGATCTTAACTACTCCGGCTAAAATCATAACAAAAACTCTGGTAGATTCTTCTTCAAACTCTGCCAGAGAGATAATAACACACTCCGGTGCTGTTTTAAAATAACAAACTTTTGATTGAAGATATAAAACTAAGTATAATCACCATAGTCCTCTCACACATCCTATCTAGTCGTTGGGTGCAAGAGAATGACTGGGAGTGACGTAGAGGGGAGGAGCTATATGCAGCTCTGCTGGGTGAATCCTCTTGCACTTCCTGTTGGGGAGGAGTAATATCCCAGAAGTAATGATGACCCGTGGACTGATCACACTTAACAGAAGAAAGTGAGTACACCCCTCACATTTTTGTAAATATTTTATTATATCTTTTCATGTGACAACACTGAAGAAATGACAGTGTAGAACAGTGTAAATTTGCGGTCCCCTCAAAATCCCTCAACACCCAGCCATTAATGTCTAAACCGTTGGCAACAAAAGTGAGAACACCCCTAAGTGGAAATATCCAAATTGGGCCCAATTAGCCATTTTTCCTCCCCGGTGTCATGTGACTCGTTAGTGTTATAAGGTCCCAGGTGTGAATGGGGAGCAGGTGTGTTAAATTTGGTGTTATTGCTCTCACACTCTCATACTGGTGACTGGAAGTTCAACATGGCACCTCATGGCAAAGAACTCTCTGAGGATCAGAAAAACAGAATTATTGCTCTACATAAAGATGGCCAAGGCTATAAGAAGATTGCCAAGACCCTGAAACTGAGCTGCAGCACGGTGGGCAAGACCATACAGCGGTTTAACAGGACAGGTTCCACTCCGAACAGGCCTCGCCATGGTCGACCAAAGAAGTTGAGTGCACATGCTCAGCGTAAAATCCAGAGGTTTTCTTTGGGAAATAGACGTATGAGTGCTGCGAGCATTGCTGCAGAGGTTGAAGGGGTGGGGGGTCAGCCTGTCAGTGCTCAGACCATACGCTGCACACTGCATCAAATTGGTCTGCATGGCTTTCGTCCCAGAAGGAAGCCTCTTCTAAAGATGATGCACAAGAAAGCCTGCAAACAGTTTGCTGAAGACAAGCAGACTAAGGACATAGATTACAAGAACCATGTCCTGTGGTCCGATGAGACCAATATAAACTTATTTGGTTCAGATGGTGTCAAGTGTGTGTTGCGGCAACCAGGTGAGGAGTACAAAGACATGTGTGTCTTGCCTACAGTCAAGCATGGTGGTGGGAGTGTCATGGTCTGAGCCTGCATGAGTGCTGCCGGCACTGGGGAGCTACAGTTCATTGAGGGAACCATGAATGCCAACATGTACTGTGAAGGTGGGGGAGCGAAAGGTCTCTAACATCCACCAGCTCTGTGATGTCGGCATGGAGGAGTGGAAGAGAACTCCAGTGGCAACCTGTGAAGCTCTGGTGAACTACATCAGAAGAGGGTTAAGGCAGTGCTGGAAAATAATGGTGGCCACACAAAATATTGACACTTTGGGCCCAATTTGGACATTTCCACTTAGGGGTGCACTAACTTTTGTTACCAATGGTTTAGACATTAATGGCTGTGTGTTGAGTGATTTTGAGGGGACAGCAAATTTACACTGTTATACAGGTTGTACACTTATTACTTTTACATTGTAGCAAAGTGTAATTTCTTCAGTGTTGTCACATGAAAAGACATAATAAAATTTTTCAAAAATGTGAGGGGTGTACTCTTTTGTGAGATTATATATATATATATATATATATATATATATACACACACACATACATATACATACACAGGGTGCAAAAATATCACTATGTTTTACTAGTAGTCAGGGGTTAAAAGCTACTATAGTTGAGGAGATGGGACTAGCGCCTACTCTAAACCCTTAGCTCGGGGGAGGGGTGTACTTAGTGACCACCAATAGGAATCAAGTGATAAAGGGGACCCCCCAAGCGCCTACCAAGCTGGAGGCAAAAGGGGATAGCAAATATGTTCAATAAAATTGTTAAAATATTAAAATTCTAAAATTTATAAACATACAGTGTAAATCATGGATCCATGAGAATAAATGAGTAAAACAATAGTAAATACAAGCAATGTGCAAAATATCAGCAACAGATAGTAAGCAACAAATAATCACAGATGTCAGACTGAGAATGCACGGGTTGGGGTAATGAGGATACTCAGAAAATTTTCAACAATACATCAAAAATATATATACAAATGTCTAGTGTCCAGAAATAGTCAATAGTGTGAAATCCAAAAAAATAATGATTGTCGTGGGGAATGACTCAATATAAAAATAGAAAATTGTGTCTGTGGAAAATCAATATGTGAATTGCAATTCAGTGACGAAAAAATCAAAATGACAAAATTAAAAAATTAAAAAATTCGGTGTATATAAAGTGAAAAAAGTCACCCAGACCTAGATGGATATTCCTTGTAGTGATCCCACAGTGTAGATCTATCCTTGAGGGTGTGAGGGGAGGAAGGGCTGTGTCCACAGGAGTGTGAAACAGGATTAGGGTTTGAACCAGATTGGCCCAACAAAACGATGTCCACCTAAAAATATAAAGAAAAATATGGTGCAGATAGCTTCACACAACAGTGCATGAAAGGGATTAGGCTTACCAATACTCAGTCGACGCGTTTCGGCCTCAATAAGGCCTTTATCAAGACTGAGTTTATTTAGGAGAATGTGTCCTTATAAAGGGTATTGTAGCCAATGAACATGTTGAATTTTTGCGCCAAAACTTTAAGCTCCTCCCACTTCCTGTTAACTGCATTATGGGTATGGGCATTGTGTTCATAGTATGGGCATTCTCTCCAATATTATTTCTATATTGGTCCTAGCTGATTGGTCTATATGTGCTTAGATGGGAGAGGTACTGGGCATGGTATCTGTTTCATATGTGTAGTTTATTTGGTATCAGGGTTAGTATCGGATTCCAACTTCCGGTTGTTAAGGACAATGATGTCACTTCCGGTTTGTGTAAAGTATAGCACAATTATATAACATACTTACTGTGTGTAAGTCTGGCTGTAGTGATCTACCTAGCCGAAATGACTACTGAATACTTGTTCTAAAGAGTGGATCCTACTATCTGGACTGTAAGAGATTGCCCATGGAATGTTGTTTCCGGTAACGGCAAGATGTGACATAATTTCCGGTTAAGAAATGAAATGCCCCCGGAGTTTTACTTCCGGTATCGTGTAAACTCTGAGGTTATTTCCGGTCCAATTAATGGAGCCGTACTTTCTCTTATAGAGTTCAATTTCGACGTGATAGACTAAGTTTGGTGCAGAGTATTATTATGATGCATATATGTCATTTCCGGTAAGGACTTTGCATATATAGAATTCACGCTAAGTTATGTATATCAATACAAAAGATTAATGTGATGCACATATGTTTTCAGATTCACACAAAAAAGGGCAAATCTAACTTATCTAATAAAAACAGACAGAGCTAAACATATATCTAATAGAGTATTTACACTTATTTCAATTGTAGCTCGCTTGCCATCTTTGTATATAAATAATAAAAATAGGCATATTTGTGGTTTGGGAAACAATATTGAGCATGGACTAAGAGAAGTCGCTATTTAAGTGGATTACTAGAGAACCAGTGTTTACATAACAAATCAGAGACATATAAGAGATGGCATATATGAGAATTAACATTAATGAGCTGGCGATAGCTCATAATGGCTCATGTTATCTAGTAGCACAAGTATTACTATATATAAAATACTATATGTGAATAAGTTATATAAGTGATCAGATCTTGCTTTATTCCCAGATTCGTGACGTCACTACCAGGTATGAGATTAAATTTAGCTAGTTGCTGTAATCAGCAACTGGGTCATGGATCACACTGGATCTGTGTATAAACCATATTGGATGCTGAGGAAATGTGCACCGACACTAAATTTAGATGATATTGGTGTAACTATGGTCAGATTGGGCCGGTTACCGACACTGACTAGGTTTTGGCGTCACGACGACACATACAACCCTATTGGTGGTGAATATAATTTGGGCTAGTAGACTAACTCTTCTTAAGCATAGAGACAGCAGGGGGCTAGCTTATAAACTCATAAGTCTAAATATAATTTGGGCTAGTATACTAACTCTTCTTAAGCATAGAGACAGCAGGGGGCTAGCTTATAAACTCATAAGCCTAATTATGGAATAGACTCAAAAGCCTCATTATGGAATAAACTCATAAGCCTCATTGTGGAATAAACTCATAAGCCTCATTATGGAATAAATGCAGCCTTCCTTGGCTTTGTAAAGGGAGATCTTGTAGACTCATAAGCCTCATTATAGAATAGATGCGGCCTTCCTTGATCAGACATTGTAGAGGAATATCTAATGGTATGGCACTATGGGGGACTGGTGTATATCTAAAATATGTAGCTAAAAACTGTTGCTATAAATTATATACATAGAAGCGTAACCTTGCGTTAGTGTAGACTTTTTGAAATCTACCCCCCAGAGCCATTAAAATCTAGGGGTAAATAAACATATGGAGACCTCAAATAGACTATATATCATATAGTGTGATGTCACATCTTGCCGTTAACGGAAACAACATTCCGTGGGCAATCTCTTACAGTCCAGATAGTAGGATCCACTCTTTAGAACAAGTATTCAGTAGTCATTTCGGCTAGGTAGATCACTACAGCCAGACTCTGGCACAGTAAGTATGTTATATAATTGTGCTATACTTTACACAAACCGGAAGTGACATCATTGTCCATAACAACCGGAAGTTGGAATCCGATACTAACCCTGATACCAAATAAACTACACATATGAAACAGATACCATGCCCAGTACCTCTCCCATCTAAGCACATATAGACCAATCAGCTAGGACCAATATAGAAATAATATTGAACACAATGCCCATACCCATAATGCAGTTAACAGGAAGTGGGAGGAGCTTAAAGTTTTGGCGCAAAAATTCAACATGTTCATTGGCTACAATACCCTTTATAAGGACACATTCTCCTAAATAAACTCAGTCTTGATAAAGGCCTTATTGAGGCCGAAACGCGTCGACTGAGTATTGGTAAGCCTAATCCCTTTCATGCACTGTTGTGTGAAGCTATCTGCACCATATTTTTCTTTATATTTTTAGGTGGACATCGTTTTGTTGGGCCAATCTGGTTCAAACCCTAATCCTGTTTCACACTCCTGTGGACACAGCCCTTCCTCCCCTCACACCCTCAAGGATAGATCTACACTGTGGGATCATTACAAGGAATATCCATCTAGGTCTGGGTGACTTTTTTCACTTTATATACACCGAATTTTTTAATTTTTAATTTTTTAATTTTGTCATTTTGATTTTTTCGTCACTGAATTGCAATTCACATATTGATTTTCCACAGACACAATTTTCTATTTTTATATTGAGTCATTCCCCACGACAATCATTATTTTTTTGGATTTCACACTATTTTTTTGGATTTCACACTATTGACTATTTCTGGACACTAGACATTTGTATATATATTTTTGATGTATTGTTGAAAATTTTCTGAGTATCCTCATTACCCCAACCCGTGCATTCTCAGTCTGACATCTGTGATTATTTGTTGCTTACTATCTGTTGCTGATATTTTGCACATTGCTTGTATTTACTATTGTTTTACTCATTTATTCTCATGGATCCATGATTTACACTGTATGTTTATAAATTTTAGAATTTTAATATTTTAACAATTTTATTTAACATATGTGCTATCCCCTTTTGCCTCCAGCTTGGTAGGCGCTTGGGGGGTCCCCTTTATCACTTGTTAAAAGCTACTATCCCACAGGGGAAAAAAGGTTACTTGTCCACTCAAAGTTAAAGATATGAAAAAGTCTAATTTCAAAGTCGTCCAGGACTAGTGTGGACCCCTGGAAATTTCAAGGTAGGTAGGTATGTATGTATGTATGTATGTATGTATGTATGTACAGTTGCAAGAAAAAGTATGTGAACCCTTTGGAATGATATGGATTTCTGCACAAATTGGTCATAAAATGTGATCTGATCATCCTCTAAGTCACAACAATAGACAATCACAGTCTGCTACTAATAACACACAAAGAATGAAATGTTGCCATGTTTTTATTAAACACACCATGTAAACATTCACAGTGCAGGTGGGAAAAGTATGTGAACCCTTGGATTTAATAACTGGTTGAACCTCCTTTGGCAGCAATAACTTCAACCAAACGTTTCCTGTAGTTGCAGATCAGACGTGCACAACGGTCAGGAGTAATTCTTGACCATTCCTCTTTACAGAACTGTTTCAGCTCAGCAATATTCTTGGGA